>NW_012074478.1:0-335 GCF_000956235.1 Wasmannia auropunctata
TATAATTATATATAATAATTATATGCAAAATATGTCCATATATGTTTCTTTCCTTTGTAAAATTATTCTTTAATACAAAATTGATAATAATAAGAAGAAAACAAAAAATAATTAAAAAAATAATTGTTACATTATTTTCTTTTTATAAAAAATCAAGTTTGAAGAAAATAAGAAAAATTGTTCATATATAATTATATATGTATATTTTTAATCACTTATATATGATTATATATGAACAATTTTTCTCATTTCTCCAAACATTATTTTTTGTAAAAGAAACCAATGTAAAAATAATTTTTTTAATTATTTTTTTGTTTCCTTTTTATTATTATCAA
>NW_012074479.1:0-571 GCF_000956235.1 Wasmannia auropunctata
ACGATGTAAACCTCATTTGCGTGCGGTTTTTAGTTTAGTTTTTGGAACTTCGCAAACTTGGTAAAAAATTTTTAGATTTGATGCATCTCCATTTGCATCCGTGCAGCTTTGTAAAAGAATCAGTAAATAATTTAATGAATTATGGGTGTCGAAAGTAGAGACTTTAAGCTTTAAAATGCTTTTTTGATCATTCCGATACGATCATTTTTGATGAAGTTACACTCTCTTGAAATTTGCCTATTTTTAGTAATCAAAATGGGTGATGCTTTAATTTTGCTGTCGAGTGTAGTTATGAATTTATTTTGAAAGTTAATACATCGTAATATCCCGTAATTGTATTAATATTTTTTTATATGTTCCGATATTAATTGATTATTTAATGTACAAATATAAATAGGTTTCGTATAAAAGCAAAAATAATTTCTTAGCAAAAATATTATTGCATATTTGTATGATAATCTCGTCGTTATTAAGAGGGTCCTCGTAGCACCTCTATCACTTGTCACATCATCGTGCCTAAACGCGCGAAATGTCAACTCTGTGATTAGCCAAGATCGGAAGAGCACACGTC
>NW_012074480.1:0-305 GCF_000956235.1 Wasmannia auropunctata
ATCAAATTTCCGCTCCAAAATTGATAATCGTTTAAGTGCTAAAGCTCGCGAATTACCAAGACGTTGATTTGTTTTGCAAAATGGTAAACGAACTACATATCGTCCATCACTTTCACGTAAAACGGTTTTGGTGAAATACGTTTCGCATATATTCTCATCATGAGATACAGGTTTATCTAACGCAACCTCTTCAATTGACCAAAAATTATTCAATTGAGTTTCTAAACTCGTTAGATAACATGTTTCATTTCTATGAAAATTTCGCGGTGTCATACCGCCAGCAACTACCCAGATCGGAAGAGCAC
>NW_012074481.1:0-306 GCF_000956235.1 Wasmannia auropunctata
AGCAAGCCTCTTGATTTAAAAATTTGTATATAATTCTCAATATTTATTTTATATGCACTTAAATTAGTAATGTGAATACTTACTGATCTGGCGGTTCGTCTCTCTCCAATTTTTCAATAACTTTCTTTATTGCTTTTATACACTTGTATTATACAAGTGTATAAAAGCAATAAAGAAAGTTATTGAAAAATTGGAGAGAGACGAACCGCCAGATCAGTAAGTATTCACAAATACTAATTTAAGTGCATATAAAATGAATATTGAGAATAAAATAAGAATTTCTAAATCAAATGTCTTGCATAATAT
>NW_012074482.1:0-831 GCF_000956235.1 Wasmannia auropunctata
GCTCTTCCGATCTAAAGAGACATAAAGACAAGGTCTCTACTTCTAATAATAATGCGGTGTATAGAATTAATTGTAATGATTGTGACGTTACATATGTGGGACAGACTAAGAGAAAGTTGAAAACGAGAATTTTGGAACATAAAAGAAATATTCTCTTGGATAATTCGAAACACTCGGTAATTACGAATCATATATTAGAATCGAGACATACGTTTGATTGGGAACAGGCGACAATTCTCGATTCAGAACCTAATTATCACAAACGTCTTGTTTCTGAAATGATCTATATCAAAGCGCTGAAAAATGGTCTTAATTCTAATGAAGATACCGAGATGCTAGATGAGACAAATTTCAGCTTGTTAGACAAAATTGTAAATAAATTTTAATGTTTGTCTCCACAACATTTACATTGTATAAACAATCCATCGATTTGACCTATAATATCTGTACGTTTGACGCTTTTCTTTTAGTCCGCAATAGATCTTCGGAAACATAACATCTTGTTGGAAGCTTAATATTATACACCGTTACCGTAAGTATTAAAAATCGCAGTCTCAGTTACCGTGAATTTATGTAACGCGTATCAATTGTATTTGATCCACATAGAATCCTCTGGTAAAGCATCGTTTGTATAATGAAGCGACATGTTAAACATCTAATATGGAATTACATTTTGCCGGAAGAAGAGGACAATAAGATCTGTTCGACATTTATTTAAATTTCCATATGCGTAGATTTGGTTTAGTTTGTAATATCATATAATAGCGATTGAGAAAGGCTAAGTAAGCCAAAACTAGTTTCGCGTTTTTTTTTAATTTTAATTTTATTTAA
>NW_012074483.1:0-1026 GCF_000956235.1 Wasmannia auropunctata
CTGGAGTTCAGACGTGTGCTCTTCCGATCTATTCCAGTCGTCTCAGATTGTGAGGGGTTAATCACAGTGTAATAATGTTGTACTACAATTTCTATTTTTAGGTTTGTATATATGTGGATGTCAAATAAGTTCCTGTACAAGTTTTATTATATGGATGTGCAATCCTGACTTATTGTTAGATGGAATCCTGATTTAGATGTTCTTATTCTACAAAGCTGATTCTTGATGTAAAATAGAAGATTATCATTTCAAGATTCTTATGAAAAAACATATCGAAGCGAGATTTTGCAAATTGAACGTTAAGAGATATCCTTTTCTGAAATAAACTTTGACAGTGACATACTTAAATTTGTTAATAATATTTATTTGTACATTACAGAACGGTTATGAATGGAATTATACCTACAATTGCATTTATTGTGAAAAAGATTATATCGTGGGTTTTAATGTGCGACCTCGAGACCTTCTATGTGACAGATTTCTTTTTTACGCCCGACTGTTGCCAACCGAATGTTGTTAGAAATTTGCTTCTTATGAAATTATATGCGCGCCTCCGAGTCTTCTAAGTGAGATATTTCTTTTTTAGAAAATTGTATTTGCTTTTTACGAAATTATATGCGCGCCAACGAGGCTTCTAAGTCAGAGATTTCTTTTTTAGAAATTTGTATTTGCTTTTAACGAAATTATATGCGCGCCCACGTGATTTCTAAGTGAGAGATTTATTTTTTAGAAATATTTATTGCTTTTTATGAAATTTATTGAGGCGCAACTGAGTTCGTAAATAGTGCCTATGGCGATTCGCGGGAGACTCGCGTTCTGCGACATCTACTGGACCGAGAGTTTCGCGCGTATTTCACTAATTCCCTATACTACGGAAACCCTCCCCCTGTATTTTATCTATTTTCAGCAGTGATGTTATATGGGAGGGAAATTCCCTATTTGGGGGGATTTTTTTAGCGTAAAGGGAAAAAGGGATTTTTGCAGTTTGGGAGGGAATTTTTAGTTTTTGCGATAAATGATTAAAAA
>NW_012074484.1:0-376 GCF_000956235.1 Wasmannia auropunctata
ATAAGAGACAGTTATACTTCCATATATTTATTAACTATTATTTAAAAAGTATTTTTTGAACCCAATACTGAATAATATTGAGTAAAAAAAATTGTTCTCTCTGGCACAGAGAATCACATTTTGCATATATGAAATTTTTAGGACCCAGAACCAGCGGAACCATGGACTGGTAAGAGAGATGCCTCGAAACACGGAAACATCTCCGTTCAAATGAATGTTTTGACACACGAAATTGAGGGCGATGAAGATTGTCTCTATTTAAATGTGTACACCACGAAAATCGAACCTTCGAAGAAGCGTGCGGTAATGGTGTGGATTCACGGCGGTGGTTTCTTTTTTGGTTCCGGTGATAAACTCTTCTACGGTCCCGATTACA
>NW_012074485.1:0-367 GCF_000956235.1 Wasmannia auropunctata
TGAGTTCAATTGATTAAAAAAAGCTGTAACGTTTTCTTTACAGAATGATTTCGCTCGATTTAAACTAACTTGCTCTGGTATTCGAAGTGTGAGAGAAGGGTGGCGTTTCATAAAAGCGTAGTACCAATCAATACCGGCCATAGAATTTTCATCCCATTGATTTGGATAAGCGACACCCATTTTTTTGGCGAATTCGAAAGCAAGTGTCCGTAATTCTATGATGCTGAGGCCGTAATAAAGATCTCCACACTTTTTTAAGTATTCAACAAGTGCTATCTCTTGATCTTTTGTGAAAATCTATAAGAACAATAAAAACAATAAAAATGAGAATAAAAAAAAATTTATTGAAATCAATTGATCGAGAACA
>NW_012074486.1:0-355 GCF_000956235.1 Wasmannia auropunctata
GTTCGGGGTCGAAACGTTTGTTCTTCAAATTGTCATGAAATTTGAAATTAATAAATATATATTTGGAGCGATACAACACCCAAGCTTTGGCTCGTTGGCCCTTTTTACTTCATTTATTAATATTATTTTAATTTGGAGCCTTGACTTTGAAATTTATTTTAATTTTAATTTTACAAATTTAATGGAAAATATAATATACACACATATAGATAAATAAAAATTTATTATATCATACATTCTTTACAAAATATTATTTATATTGTTTTGAAAGAAAGAAATTTTTAAAAAAACTGCTTTTTTCAAGTTGCTGGAAAAAAACCTGAAAAATTTCGGTTTTTTTCTGAAAAATTGGTTT
>NW_012074487.1:0-605 GCF_000956235.1 Wasmannia auropunctata
AACCTCTTGCAAGTAAATCTTGGATTCCTAAAAAATAAATTTAAATAATTCATAATTTCTAAATAATATTTCATAATTTCTGATGCTAAGAGAGAATGTGTTGTTTACGATACTTTAGATAGATTAAATAGTTTTACATATAAAGAAGGATGTTAAAAAAGGAGCGATTTTGTCCCCATAGGTGTAAGTAAAAACAGTAGTGTTTTTTATAGATTTTGATCTCCTGAATACGATAGGACTATTAAAAAGTTCGTAGCGCTTGGAGAACTCTTTGAAAATTGAACAAAATACAGCATATTTACTAAATACGCTGTGTTTATGCTCAATTTTTTTAATAGTTCTATCGTATTCAGGAGATCAAAATCTATAAAAAAAACACTAGTGTTTTTATTTGAAAAAACACTAGTGTTTTTTTTACACCTTTTGGGAACCAAAATCGGCCCTTTTTATCCTCCTTTTCTTTTATAAACATCAATCGTAATTTTTAATAATTAAACAACTTAGCATACTGCTGCATTATTTGTATTAAACTTGACATATTTAATAAAATAAAGCAATTTGCAACAACATAAATGTAAATAACTCAGTATGTTCGCGAAATTTGT
>NW_012074488.1:0-301 GCF_000956235.1 Wasmannia auropunctata
AGATGTGTATAAGAGACAGGATTATAACTTATGGTTGCGCTACTTATCACAGCGATAAATCGATCGATTTAATTTACAATAATTTTATAAATGTTAACAGTAAAAAGCTGAAATCATAACACAATACTAATATAACAAAGGTATGTAACACAGTGCGAGAAGATTACTTTCACTTCTTCCATTTTTTCTGACTTCTGCGGCATAAATCTTTGCTCTGCGTATATACCGGAGTTATATTACTTAATCAGATGTATATCAAAGCCTTACAATGTCTTTTATGATGTAACCTATAAGAGAATAC
>NW_012074489.1:0-454 GCF_000956235.1 Wasmannia auropunctata
GACTTAAAATAGCATTTCGACGCGCTATCGGCGCGAATATACGAACACAACGCAGCGTCGTAATTGATAATAATCTTTAAGTTGAATAAACTTCACAATAAACTATTCACGCGAAACTACAGTGTGTGAGTTTAATTATTCCCCGCTAATTCACAAAACAAAACCACTCCTTATATATAAATTAATTTTCCTTTTTTTCGTTATATCTCGAAAACTATTCAAGATATCAAAAAATATTTTATACAAAAGTTTGACAGTAAAATTACCTCTATTCATTTACGTTAATAGAATTTTTTTTAAATGTTTATTTTCAAAAATTTTTAAAAAATTTTTTAAATATAATTATTTTCAAAAAATATTATTAATGTAAATAAATAGAGATAATTTTACTGTATAACTTTTGTGTAAAACATTTTTTGATATCTTGAATAGATCGGAAGAGCACACGTCTGAA
>NW_012074490.1:0-714 GCF_000956235.1 Wasmannia auropunctata
AACTCCATAATACATTAAATGTATTACTTATTGTAAACTGTGTTGAGTGATCTGTTTCTTTTTCTCTATTCCGTATCAACGATTCGATCCATTCTGACTGATGATTGGAACACTGCATAATCTGTTCTTGAGAAATTCTAACAGATATCAAATCTTTCCCTGGCGGAAAAATTTCTACAAATTTTTAAAAAATTAAATATTCTATGAAAACTACAGAAAATAACTGAGAAATCTATGAAATTTTACACAATTTTAAAAATACTACAAAATCTACATAAAATGCTAATTGGAACACTTTTGTCAATTTTTGTAGTTTTTATTGCATTCTCAGACGGACAAATTCTACATAATTCTACAAAATTCTAAATAAATAAAATATATTACAAAAATTGCAAAAAATAATTGTCAGAATTTATAAATTCTACACGAATTTAAAAATGATATAAAATCTACATAAAATGCTAGAATTGGAACACTTTTGTAGATTGTCGTCAACAATTTGTGTTTACATTTAATCTACAAATTCGTACGTAAAACTACACCAATCTACAATTATGTTCTAAACGACGGTCACCCATCCAAGCCACGACTGCCCTCAACGCTGCTTAACTTCTGTGATCGGGAACTGCAGACACTTCGTGATGATCCATGATTACTTGATGTTAATGAATACATATCGGTGATAGATCAGATCAATAAGATCGGAAGAGCACA
>NW_012074491.1:0-406 GCF_000956235.1 Wasmannia auropunctata
ATCAAATATATATTTTATAATATTCTATTTTAATAATTTAAAAGTTTATTAAAAAATAGTGAGACCTCTAATAAAAACTTTTTAATAGCGTTTTCAGACGATACGGGTTTGATCGCTTCGGGAGCGATTAATAATGTCACCTCATTATAACGTTCTCCTCGTCCAATCAGAATCTACAAAAGAACATGTGACGTCATTAATCGCTTTCAGTACCGGGATTCTCAAACGTGCTTTTTTTACATATAAGCCATAAAACCAAAAATATTTTCTATAATATTTTATTTTACAAATTTAAATGATTTACCAAAAAGTAGTAAGATCCTACCAAAACTCTTTTAAAAAAAAGAAAAAGATTACGCCAAGTATATAAAAAAATATCGTACCTTACATCTTTCCTAAACCTAAA
>NW_012074492.1:0-311 GCF_000956235.1 Wasmannia auropunctata
TTGAAACGCTTTGTATTAACTGTGTACACGACTATTTTCTGAATCTTCTTGATATAAGATTTCTGCATATTTCTTGCTATTATCTTTTTTAATCTTAATATTGTTCACAGGTTCTTCCATAACTTTTTTTGAAGCGTTTTGGGTTAACTGTGTGTCAAGTGTTAGCGTGCTCCTCGAAAAAAATTTAATATGTATACTCCTCTTTTTTGAACAAAAAACAGTTGTACAAAATTAAACAATAAAACCTAAGTGGTACCATCCCTTATTTGTTAAGAAAAACCTAATTGCTATAGATCGGAAGAGCACACGTC
>NW_012074493.1:0-308 GCF_000956235.1 Wasmannia auropunctata
CGTGTGCTCTTCCGATCTCAAATGTTTATTGATCATTTTAATCTTTTATTAATCTCAATGGCTTTCTTTAAATAATTAATAACTTTTATACGAAAATTTGACATTTATCAATTGGTCAGAAAATTATAATTGGTAACCACACGTTTTGCTTTAATTTTCCTTTTTATTTTCAGAAGTTATGAAACATTAAAAACGTCTGTGAATTCGTGCCCAGGTGTTCTGTACAGGAGAGAATAAAGTGAAATAATTGATATGGCAAACGGTGCAATCACAGGCGCTTGCCATTTTCTGTATGTAATTAGATTGAT
>NW_012074494.1:0-715 GCF_000956235.1 Wasmannia auropunctata
TTCAAGCCTAATTTTATGAACTCAACATTGTTTGCACAGGTAATTCGTAGTTCCGGCTGGTATCATTTTGTACCAAGGAACTGCCAAATTGTTGTACGAAGCAAATATTGGCACATGTGACAGCTCTAGACGCCATGTTGGACTAAGAAAAGGTAACGGAGATCTAAATTTCATAAATTTTTTGCGTTCTCAGCATAATCTCTACCCTGGTAAAAATAACGGACAGAAACGGACAGGATTTCTATCCGTTTCTAACGATAAGCTGTACGTTCTATCTGCAAATACAATATGCAGATAGAAAATCTGCATTTGCAGTAGTAGATCCTTCTGCCTGCATCCTGCACGTAATCGCATTTTGTCAGTAACTGTCCGCAATTACGTATAGGAATCCTATCCGTTTCTGTCTGCATCCTACACGTAATCACATTTAATCTGTAACTGTAAGCAATTACGTACAGGAATCCTATTCGTTTCTGTCCGCACACAATTCGTCGCGATTGCTATCTGCATCTGTCCGCAATTACGTACAGAAAGCCTATCCGTTTCTGTCTGCATCCTATACGTCGCAATTGCTTTCTGCATGTATCCGCAATTACGTATAGAAATTCTATCCGTTTCTGTCTGCATCCTATACGTAATCACATTTAATCTGTAACTATCCGCAATTATGTACAGGAATCCTATCCGTTTCTGTCCGCACACAATTCGTCGCGAT
>NW_012074495.1:0-1514 GCF_000956235.1 Wasmannia auropunctata
CGTGTGCTCTTCCGATCTGTAAAAAATGGACCAATCATGATAGATTATTCTTTTCACATTCGACTGCGATTGGTCCATTTCTTATGGCTTAAGGCTTACTACACTTATTGTGTTTCAGGACTAAGAACGAACCAATCACAATCGAATATTCTTCTCGCATTCAACTGTGATTGGTCAATTCTTACGACTTAAGCCCGTTCAGCAATACGTCGTATATCGGGTTGTAAGCCGTAAATTGTAAGAAGTGACCAATCACAGTTGAATGTAAGAAGAATATTCAATTGTAATTGGTTAATTTTTACGGCTTACAGTTTACGACCCGACATACGACATACTGTAGAACGGGCATAAGACACTGACGAAGTACAGTCGTGAATAAATAGGTTATAATACTTTTTTTCATTTGGTTTCGGAACGCACTAATATTTTGCAAATGCAAACCATGGTTGATGTATGATCTCTAGACTAAAGGTAGTACATTCAGTCACAGTAGAATCCTAGATTATCAGAGAAGCGCAACCGGTGTTACGAGTCCTGATTGGACTCGCAAATGGCTAATCATAAGATTGATTTATCGGTATTATAAATGGTGCCAATGGCTGCCAAATAAATTAATCTTATGATTGGGTATTTGACGCCATTTTTAGTACATTTTTAATATTTTCTAGTACTTTTGCGATACTGCCCTAAGCCGGTCGCGCTTTTCTGATAATCAAGGACTCTAGGTCATAGAAGGTTGCAACTCTTTATTTTAATGGGTTTTGGAATGCAGTTTTGTTTGTGGAGCGTTTAAACATAATTGGTTAGATCCATTGGTAGAAACCAATTGCTCAGTGAACAGACTATTCCGAAAACGATATAATTCTTTAAACTATACATTTTTTCTTACGTACGGTTGACTTGAAAATTGGTATTCGGGAGTTTTCGAGGTTGCTGATTACGAATCTGAGGTCAAAATTTAGAAGTTCAAAATGGCGGATTCAATATAGCGGGATCCGATTTCGAAATATAATGCAAATTTTATAAAAATGTATATCTGGAGTTTCTCGGAGTCGCTGATTACGACTCAGTAATCAGATTCCCGAAATTCAAAATGGCGGACTCAAATTTGAAAAACCAAAAATACATTTTTATAATATTGCATTGTTTTTCGAATTTAATTCCGCCATATTGGATTCGCTATCTCGAATTTCGGGAATTTAATCACGGATTCATAATCAACGACTCCGAGAACCCCCAGAAATATATTTTTATAAATTTGCATCGTCTTTCGAATTTGGGTCCGCCATATTGGATCTGCCATATTGGATTTTAGAAATCTGGCCACGGATTTCTAATCGGCGACCCCAAAAATCCTTGAGATCCTTGAGAAGATCTTTGCGTGGAAACTCTGAGAACTTTCAGAGATAATGAATTTTCTCAAAAAAATTTTTTTAACATTTGTTTATTTATATAAACAAAATCACCCATGATTTCGAATTATTGCACATCGATTTTTATCTGAATCTTATACA
>NW_012074496.1:0-310 GCF_000956235.1 Wasmannia auropunctata
GCTCTTCCGATCAAAGAATTATAACTTATTTTCGAAAAAATGCATTTGAAGAGCAAAATTGAGATATTGTACTGTAAGGGATAATAATTGTAATTTAATTTTTGAAGCAAAGGAAATTCGTAATAATAATATGATGTGATCAGTTTCACAAACTATTTTATCATGTACATATTGGGGTAGAGCGATTTTTTATCCTTCCCGTTGTGTACGTATTTTCAGAAAAGGCATAAAAAATAATTGACTTTTATGACGAGCAGAAATTTCGAAATAAATATCTACCCCTGCTAAAAAATTGGAAAAATTGAAAAAT
>NW_012074497.1:0-353 GCF_000956235.1 Wasmannia auropunctata
CTGGTTAAATTTGAGGTCCTCGCGGCACGCAGTGTAAGTGTCGTAAGATTAATCTGGAACAAATTAAAAAATTGTTTCTTAATCTACATGAATATAGCTAGAGAAATACGTGGAGGATTTTGAAAATATTCATTTTTACGTAATTGGCGAGATTTGAGGTCCTCCGCGGCACGCAGTGTAAGTGTCGTAGGATTGAATCTGGAACAAATTAAAAAATTGTTTCTTAATCTACGTGAATATAGCTAGAAAAATACGTAGGGGATTTTCGATACGTTGAATTTTAGATTTTATATGTACAATTTAATCTTTATTTTTTGGTCAAAAATTGGACTGTTAGATCGGAAGAGCACACG
>NW_012074498.1:0-454 GCF_000956235.1 Wasmannia auropunctata
AAATAAAAGAGACAATGTAGATGGATCTAGTTTTTCATCTTTCTACTAAAATAAATAATCAGTTATAACTATTATGTAATATATAAATGTCTACTAAAATAAATAATTAGTTACAACAATATAAATAAATATATAGTTAATTATAGCAATAATATAATATAATGTAATATAGTATAATGCAATAAAAAATGTCTTTTAACATACTTTATCTGTATCTGTAATCTTTGTCTAACAGATGGTTTATACATTTCTGTTATGATAGTAAGTAAAAAAATCATAAGAATAGGATTTGCAACGGGGTAATTCTTCTTCGAATAAAAGATCTTCCGCAACATTAATCCGAGATATATATACATTGAGAAAAAGACACACGTAACGATAACCTCACTTGTCACTGGAAAAAATATATGCGTTCAGCAGAGAAAACAGATTAGTGAGATCAGTAAATCTTTAA
>NW_012074499.1:0-399 GCF_000956235.1 Wasmannia auropunctata
AACGGAATGTTTGCGAAAAAGCGTTGAAGCAGACTTTTATAGCTTGAATGAGAAGTCTTTCTGCATTCAGCATGTTCTTCAGACTTGGTATCGTTGGATTTATTTTCTCTTCCTGTCGACGCAACACTTATGGAAACACACACTTCAATTACAAAGAAGTTTAAAAAGAAATAGTGATTTTGACGTGAGGGACGAAACGCCCCGGACAGCCGAAAAATTGTGAAGCAAATTTCTAAAACTTGAATGGAAAGTCTTCCTGTAATTAGTATACTCTTCAGACTTGGCACCGTTGGATTCACTTTCTCTTCCTGTTGACGCAACATTTACGGAAACACACTTCTCCAGAATAAAGAAGACTAAAAAGAAACGATGATTTTGACGTGAGAGATGGAACGTCCC
>NW_012074500.1:0-312 GCF_000956235.1 Wasmannia auropunctata
TCGTGTGCATGTCAACTAGAAAATTGGCCACTTTTGTATTTATTAATTAAAATATAAAAAATAATATTATATTTCACTTGAATTTTATATTTTAGTAAGTTCAGACGAACTGCGTATTTTGAAAAGTTTGGAACATGAAATAACATCGAATTCGACATCTGAATCGGAACCTGAAGCTTGTGAGTATTAAATATATATATACAATATATGTAAAAATTCGAAAATGTAGAAACTTTTATACGAAAATTCATTTTTCACAAGAAAATCACAGTTAAAAGTTTGTATTAATAATAACAAACAAGTCTCGTACAT
>NW_012074501.1:0-500 GCF_000956235.1 Wasmannia auropunctata
TGCTCTTCCGATCTATTGTACATTTACTTGGTGTAGAGTTAAGTTTCCTGGATCCCAGTGTCTGGGCACTGGGATGACAAAGAAATAGGCACTGGGATGACAAGAAAGGAGCACTGCCATTATAGAGTAAAATGAGATCCCAGTGTCGAGCACTGGAATGACATCATAGGGGCTACTTTCATGACATCATTCTTTTTCCTGGATCCAAGTAGTCAGACCACGCGATTCCAAACCGAACACCTCTCACGCTTGCTGGTTTTGTTGCTGGAAATACTATATTATTAATATTGTGTAATGATAATTCATTTGAGATATAGTTAGCGTTATGATAACCCCATTACATATTTACTACAGTAACGTTTTATAAGAGTATTGACAAAGCTTATCTCTATAGCTAACCAAAGTAAGATTTCCCCGAGCGCTGAAAGACAAAATCAATAGCAGAATTAATATTGGGCCAAAAGCTTGGCAGCACTTTTCTTATGATATGCTTAATAGCA
>NW_012074502.1:0-527 GCF_000956235.1 Wasmannia auropunctata
ATTGGATTACGCGTACATAGTGTAACGTCTGACATGGGATCCGCGAATTTGGCTTGTTGGGCAGCATTTGGTATACAAGCTTCTCGATATTATACAATTTGTAATGCTTGCGTACACCTGTGTGGGGAAGATAGAAGGCTTTATTTCTTTCATGATTCAGCGCATGCTTTTAAAAATTTGAACCAAGGATTACTGAGAAATGAATTTATTATTATTCCCGAAAATTTCATTGAAAAATATAACTTGCCAACAAACAAAGTCGAAGCTGCACATATAAACAACTTATGTTCACTTCAAGAAGACGCTTTAGATTTTGGTTTAGCATTAGCTCCAAAATTAACAAAACAATTGCTTGATCCAAAAAAACATTTTAAAAAAATGAAAGTTTCAGTGCAACAAATGTGATGAGCCATGCTGTAAGTACAGCTTTACAATTTTTATCGAATGAAAGCAATAATCTTAATTTTGTCACAACAGCATGGTTTATCAATTTTGCATTAAAATGGTTTAAATTAATGAGTTCAAGA
>NW_012074503.1:0-624 GCF_000956235.1 Wasmannia auropunctata
TCAGCTGGTTCAATTGCAGCTTCTTGGCAAGCGTCTATTGGTGCTGTTACAGCTGGATCTTTATTTGCTACTTTACAATCTTTGGGAGCTACAGGACTAGGTATACTTTTATTTGGACCATCTGGAGCTGCAGTAGGTTTATTAACTTCTGTAGCAGCAAGATTAAATTGGTGCACATGTAATCAAAATGTTTCCTAATTATATTATTAAATATTCTTTTTATTGCTACCGGATAAAATCTTAAGTAACTGTTATATAATAAAGTTAAAGGACTTGGTTAGATGGCGTGTGTGAGTGAGATTGTGTGTGGAAAGAACTGCGTGCATTTGAGGTGATTATATTAGGGAAATAAGATAAATATATAATACAGGATAGGAAAAGGTAAAGCGGACAAGTTAAAGGCAGAGTAAATAAAGATAAAAGAATGGATAAAGTAGAAAAGTAAGAATTCGGAGATGTAAAAGGAGATAGGTAGTAGAGATTAGAGCGGAGAAAAGGCGGGAAGCATAAGTAGGGTAGGTAAAGTGGTATAAGTATTAAGGTAGGACAGTGTAGAAATAAGGAAATATAGTATGTAAAGGAATAGTTTAAGCGTTGTAATAGGAGAAGAGAGATCGGAAGAGC
>NW_012074504.1:0-325 GCF_000956235.1 Wasmannia auropunctata
TAAGGAGTAGAATAGTCTAAAATAATTCCTTTATCATTGCACTAGTTTGTCAATTCCTTACTTAGATATTCTCTTCCGTTGTCACTTCTCAATTTTGATACTGGTAGTTGCCATTTTGCTTCAATAGTATTAATAATGAATTGTTTTACCTTATCTGCTCATTTTTCCTTTCAATAAGAAAAATTATAACGAAGTGAGTATAATCGTCTAAGAAGGTGAGAATATAATTCTTCTTATCCCACGTGCATGGATCTATGGGTCCACAAACATCCGTATGAATTAATTCTAATAGACTTTTCACTCTTTTCCTTTCTCTACCAAATGG
>NW_012074505.1:0-508 GCF_000956235.1 Wasmannia auropunctata
TAAGCACATCTTATAAAGATAATCTGAATACAAATAGTAACCAGAATACAAATATGACTACAATTCGGAAACTAAGATAAATGTTTATCAGACACATTATTTTATCATTATCTTATTTGTGTTTTCTGTCTACCAGTGAAGTGGTCCATACGTTAAATACCATGTAATGTACGTGAATTATAGATTTTCTATTGATACGAGAATATAGCCTAAAAGATATAGAATAGAAAATATTTAAATAAAATATATTAAAAATATATTATGGAATAAGAAAATAAAGTATAAAAAAAATTTGCGTGTGGCTGGATATTGTAAAAATTATTATACACCAATATCCGTGTTGGTTCGCATTGGCGTTACTTCTCTATTGTTGATTTACTTATTCTTGACAAACCCTAGGATGTATATTTGAAAGTATAAAAAAGTAACGATAAAAGTAACGGCAAATTCGTTACCGTTAAAGCAAAAATGTAACGGTAACGACGTTACCATTACCGTTAAAGAGAGA
>NW_012074506.1:0-552 GCF_000956235.1 Wasmannia auropunctata
AACATTTATTTAATAATAAATAATCCTTACCTCAAGGAATATAGTATTCAAATGTAAACATAAAAATTAACTAATTATTAATTCCAGCGTTTATACGAGGTGTCTTACTTCAATAATGCTACAAAATGCGAGTTTTAACTTACAAGAGTTATAAGGTTATATCTAATTTAAATTAAAAATCACATTTCAACAAGTAAATTAAAATAAATCACTTACATTATCCCAATTCATATTTAATATGATGAAAAATATTAAAAATTAGATAGTATATCGTTTACATAGCAAATTTTCGCAAAAAAGTCAATTTATCGAAGGGAAATCAAAATTTTTCTGGTTTTTTTTCAGCAATTTGAAAAAAAACAGTTCTTTTTATACTATAGCATTGACCTAATATAACAAACATAAAATATTATAAAATCATTTCAGTAAATAAAACATAATACTGCTGATGCAAACTTGTTATTTATTTATTATTGCAAATTATAAGACCACATACAATAGAGGCATACAAATATAATTCACATTTTGGAAAAAATATATAATAACATTTAT
>NW_012074507.1:0-700 GCF_000956235.1 Wasmannia auropunctata
ACCATACTGCTATGTTGTTCGCGGCCGCTGTTTTGTATTGATTGGAAAGTCAATACTTTATAAAATCAACTTTACAATATTTAACTTTCTAAACAATTTTATCATTTATTTCGACGATTTCGACCTCTCGCTTACGTTTTTTTGATCACAGTCTACTGTACAGTAAGTACATAATCTTGCGTTATAATTATTATCAAGTATTTTGTTGCATTATAATTATATTATAATACAATAAAATATAATTATATAATATAATTATAATGCAACAAAATACTTGATAATAATTATAACGCAAGATTATGTACTTACTGTACAGCAGACTGTAATAAAAAAAACGCAAGCGAGAGGTCGAAATTGTCAAAATAAATGATAAAATTGTTTAGAGAGTTAAATATTGTAAATAAAGTCGATTTTATAAAGTATTGACTTTCAGATCAATACAAAACAGCGGTGAACAACACACTAGCAGTATGGTGAGGGTATTTTGTAAATTTGTCTGTTTTGTAAGAGTCGTACGCTGAGAGTCGAAAGATTTTTCCCACACCGAGAACTAAAAAAATTGTTTTCTTCAAAACGAGGTAAAACACGTTTTTGAGTTTTTTTTCTAAGATGTAGGAAAACTGAAAGTATATAAGAAATATTTTTTCAGATTTTTCGACTCTCTCCTCGATTGTTAAAAAAATTGTTAAAAAGTTTATTG
>NW_012074508.1:0-553 GCF_000956235.1 Wasmannia auropunctata
TTCGAATGCTGTAAACTGCATTTATGTGCGATTTTTAATTCGCGTCGAGGAATCTTGCAAAATTTGTAACAAATTTTGTCGCATCTTTATTTGTATTCGTAATGCTCCGTAAGAGATCAGTAAGATCGATAAAAAGTAGACTTTAAGCTATAAAATGTTTATTAAAAAATTTCAGTCTATTGTAATTTGAGTAACAAGAAAAGATTTGCAACTTCGTAAATTCGTTCACTTTGCAAAATTTTCAATGTTTAAGTCATCTTTTTTTTTCATACCTCGTTTCTTAGTGTAAAATCATCATTAAAAAAAGTAAAAAAAGGGTGTCAAGTGTAACCGTGCTCCTTGAAAAAAAACTTGTCTTATTTAAATATAATTTTTTTAAACAATAAAACCTAAACGGTATCCTTCGTTGTACTTTAATATTAACTAACTTTACTTCAGTGATATGTATATTACATATATATATTACCTGTATAAATGACTTGATATCAGTAAATGGCGTCAAGTTAAATAAAAATTATGTACAATGTCTTATAGATCGGAAGAGCACACGTCT
>NW_012074509.1:0-388 GCF_000956235.1 Wasmannia auropunctata
GTGCTCTTCCGATCTATTGATAGCCATGAGAAATATTAATAATAACATAACGTCTTTAAGTTCTATTTATGATCCGACATATTATGATACTTTTGTAGATGCCATAAATATTGTTGCAAAATATAACGATGAAACAGATATCTATGAAAAGCCTACTATTGCATCTAATCTTGGTACTTATGTGAAGTATATTGTCTTCTCTTAATAACAATCTCTTAATAACAAAATGCATAAAAGAACATAATGATAATACAAAAACAAATGTGGAAAACTTTTTAAAACTTTTAAACGTTGATTATGGATCAAGTGTTAACAAGACTGTAGCCGAGTCTCAAACTCAATTTAAAAGACAAAAAATTACAAAACTTCCTACAATGGATGACATAAA
>NW_012074510.1:0-348 GCF_000956235.1 Wasmannia auropunctata
AGGGTCCAGCAATTTCATCTGCAGCATATAGCTGAAGAGCACTTTTTGTTTTTTAGGACAACTAACGTATAATTTGTCTGACGACATAAGAGATAAATGCTTTTCATCGATTTTCATGGTCAAAGCGGTTTCTCCTCTCGTCTTTAATGCCGATTTTAAAACACAAATTGCATTTACGGTGGACGACGACGACAATCTGTTTCGCTTTTTTGTTTTTACATCAGTTAAAAATGAAAATATTCTTTCCGGATTAGCATTAGAATTTGGAAGGGATCTAATAGCATTTACAACGTGTTTTAAATTCGGATATTTGATAACATTAATGGAGCATCTATATTGTAATATTTC
>NW_012074511.1:0-497 GCF_000956235.1 Wasmannia auropunctata
GACGTGTGCTCTTCCGATCTCTTATTAGGCCACCTTCAATTTGACTCATGTTTTTTATTAAATATTTGCAATGTAGAAACACAAAAAAAAGGAATTATGTGCTGAGTAAACAAAAGTTCTAAATCACATTTTTTCCAGAAAAAATCAGGAAATTTGTTAATGATGTAAATTTTTATATAAGTCATACATTGAGTAAACACAAAAAAATTTCACTTTTTATAGAATATAAAGTATTTCATAGAAATTTTGTATTAAATAAAAAAGTAAACCAGACATTTTATTATATGTTTCAAGCAAATTTAATTTTATTTTATTATGAAATTGGACATTAATTTACCGTTTTCCACGTCAACGTGATAAGGGAAGGCAAGAAAAAGGACGTTATTAAAATTTTTCTTCATTTTTACGTCTACTCGATTTCTAACAAAGTATCAATTAACTGTTATGTAGATATTTCCTATTGATAATTTAATATAGTTTTATTTATGTAGGTGAAA
>NW_012074512.1:0-433 GCF_000956235.1 Wasmannia auropunctata
AAAAAAATCGACTTGGAAACAGCAAAAGATTTTATTTTTACGAGCTCTAATTTGCATCAAACGAGATATTGTAAGTAGAAACATTTGAAAGTAATATTCTCGTTTAAAGTGCTAATAATGGTTTACTTATTATAAAAAATCAAAACACTATTGTTTGAATTAATTTTTTTATATCTTGACAAAACTAAGATTTCTGGTGCGCGTTGTTAGAGACAATTTTTAATAATTTTGGTGACAACGCAGAAGAAGTAGCCAGCGATATCGATTATTTATTTTTATTTTATTTTTATTTTTTAGTTTTCACTAATGCCATGTCGATAGTACAAATGTGTAAGTGAAATAAATTGTTCTTTTGTATACAAACGTGATGTAAAATTTATTTAATTTGGCAAATTATATGTTATGTTTTTTTTAATATTTAATAATTTTACAA
>NW_012074513.1:0-394 GCF_000956235.1 Wasmannia auropunctata
ATTAACCGAACGGAGGATAGAGGAAGGGTGGAATATCGGTGCTTAAGAGAGATGTCTAAAAATGAATTGATCGTTTAAGAGTTTATTTGAGACACAGACAAGTGAACTGAGATTGAGACGGAACCGAGATCAAGACACCTCCGAGTTCGAGAGACAACTGCTCGGTTGACGATGTACAGTGAAAAGAATTCGCCGTTGTAGAGGTGAGAAGGGGAGACAATAACGTATATTTACGTGTGCGAAGCAGTTGATCGGCAGCTGATCGGCAACGAAAAACAAAAAGGAATGTCAAGGTCTCGGCACCGTAACGAAATAAGAATCGAAAATAACATATTTTAAACGCTGAAATAATTGGCAATACAAGAATGTGAGCTATAACTAAAACGATATAAAA
>NW_012074514.1:0-379 GCF_000956235.1 Wasmannia auropunctata
TACAAAAAATTTACATTTTCAATTATTTTAAATTAAACTTTTAGCTAAAATTCTTAAGCTGTTTTTATACTTTTTTAATAAATTAATATAATATATAACATATAATATAATGAACTGTATACATATATTGAATCCTATTCATATGTAAAGATACAAGGTTTTTAGACGCATTAATTAAGTATTTAATGAAGATTTTACAGATTTTTTTTATTTATTATTTGAAACTATATTGTGTACACTTAAAAAGGATTCCATATTAGGTGGCCAATATATTAATATACATAGTATGATATTATAATTATTTATTTTAGTCATACGCAAAAAGAATTAACACATTTATTTTTTACAGAAATAGATCGGAAGAGCACACGTCTGAACT
>NW_012074515.1:0-445 GCF_000956235.1 Wasmannia auropunctata
TCTTCCGATCTCAATTTATCGTAACAAAACACCAAAAATTGTTAAATATTAAATTGTTTTGTTATTTATAATAAATCATGTACTATAAATACGTAAATAATAACCATTTAATATTTAATAAATATTTTTTTAAACGTAATTTTAATTTAACATTAAATTCAACATTTTATAAAAATTAATTAAATTAAATTCAACATTTATTAAACTAAATACCATAAATAAATTTAAACTAAATAACTAAATAATCAAAAATGAAATTACAATAAGTGTTCAAAGTGTTCGTCTTGAACTTCGATATATAGGCGTGCGCGTTTTATTAAATTTTGATACGCTCTTTGTATCATATGTGGTGTAATTGTGTCAAACGATACAATTAATTTTGTTATTAATTCAATATCGTTATCAATAGGCTCGCGGTATACAAATTCCTTCACATGTCCCCATA
>NW_012074516.1:0-459 GCF_000956235.1 Wasmannia auropunctata
TTCTTTGTCGTCCAGCAAACAGTACAGCCATAGACCTTGCACAAATAACCAGTCGTAGATTTTCGATCAGAGCTTCCTCCCCAATCCGCATCAGAATAGGCAATCAAGGGGTCCTCTTCACTTTTACAGTAAAGTAAACCAAGTTCAGTACCTCGAATATAGCGAACAATCCTTTTTAATCCTTTCCAGTGTGCTTCCGTAGCATTACTTTGGAATCTGCTAAAATGATTCACAGCAGTGCTCAAATCTGGTCTTGTGGTCAACATAAGGTACATGAGGCACCCTACAAGTTCTCGATATGGTTTAGTCTTGTCTATAGATTCAGTGTCTTCATCCTCAGGAGACTTTATTTCCATTGGAGTCTTGGCTGGTTTACATTCTTCCATGCCAAATCGCCTTAGGAGTTTTTGAGCATACGTTTCTTGACTCATATATAATTTATTAGTTGTCCTTTTGATG
>NW_012074516.1:12830-13213 GCF_000956235.1 Wasmannia auropunctata
ATATGATATAACAGGTAGGGGAGACCGGGGCTCGTTGGCACAGTTTTCACAATTTAGACATTCCTGTTTCTAAACAACTATTTATTATGATTAAACTATATTAATATGATAGAATGAACCTTTCTCTACATTTTCATGCCAGGAACGATTCTGTATACTGTATAGTTTTTTTATAGTAAGTGAAATACGAACATGCTGCAATGTAGCCAATTTACCCCGATAGCCGGGTAAGTTGACACATATCATAGTGTAAGTTGCTTAAGCGATAAATTCCATATTAAATTAATAAAAACATAATAAAAGTGAAAACAGATCGCAGATATGTATTTCTTAAAAAAAGATCACATCTTTTAGAGTTATTTTGTAATGATCAAATAGCAAAA
>NW_012074517.1:0-1094 GCF_000956235.1 Wasmannia auropunctata
GGGTAATAATTTGAATAATTTCAAACTTTTTGAACAATTTCTCGAAAAGTAATAATTTTATCCTTAAATTGAATATGCAGCAGGAAACTCACATGTTTAAAGAATAATTACCCAATATATGAAACATTCTTTAAATCCTGAGGCGCAGCGTCATTATCCGCGATTTCCTCTACAATTTTAACGAAAATCAATTTTGAGGGGTAATTTGAATAACATATTGAAGATAAACATTAATATTACAATAATAACCAAATTTTATATTTAAATGTTTTTTTTGAACATTTTATTATATTTTCTAAATCAAATAAAACACAAATTAGAAAGATATAAATTAAACATAAATTAGAGAAACTTAAAATGATCATCATATTAGTCAGTATTTTAAGTACAACGGACATAAATGAAATTTTTAACATTGATATTATAATAAAAGCAAAACATTGTATTTATCTATTGTGTTCTAAATATTAAATTGCACTTTTCAGACAAAATTAAACAGAAATTAGTAAGAGAATCTCTAGCTTCGAGATATTTACTCTTTCTAAAGTTTTCTATAAAATGCTACTAAACACAGCCCAGTATAAGTTCTAGGAACATCATTTTCATTATATTTGTTTTTGTTTAGATTGTACTTTTCCGTACATACTCGTGTATGGAACATGAAATGATTGCGCAGCTTCTAACTTAAAACCGAGACCACATCATCAATGACAGCTGCAACATTAGTAGCTTGTTTCATGCTTGTCTCTTTGCTCCAATTCAATCGAGATTTCTTTTTTTATAATGCTTAATGTCTAATATAATGAAATGTATCTTAAAACAGCTGAATTATAAGTATTCTAGGGAACAGAATGCGTTATCAAAATTGCCCCATAAAAATTTATTCAAATTTTTTCGTACCGACTTAAAAATATTTATAATATAGTATTAAAACAACTCAACAAAATGCGCCATTAGTCGACGTGATAATTGTTAATACAAGCAGGAAACATTTTTAGATTATATTGTTTTCATAATTTTTATATAGGTTCCATAAAAGCTTCAGATAGCAGAGTCTATTTTTATAACCTACAGTTACAGATCGGAAGAGCACA
>NW_012074518.1:0-1312 GCF_000956235.1 Wasmannia auropunctata
ATTAATAGAAAACATTTTAAAATTATAAAATTTATGTACACGGTGGTTAATTTATCAAGTAATAACTATTGTTGCTTATAATATTTCTTAAAATATTATAAGCAGTTTCAATGAACATTGAAACTTGATAGAAGTTTTATGAAATTTTTATGAAATTGTTTTAAGTTGTATACAAAGTTTGTATAATAAAAACTTGTACAAAAGCTATTGCATAGTTATTCCTTATTTAATCTTGCGTGCAGAGAAAATAAAAGTATCAATAGAATACATTATTTTAAAATCTTAAAATTTATGATTATTAATTAAGACATATTTTAACTAATTTATCAAATAATACCTATATTGTTTTGTTAACAAAATTAATTTTTTGTTTAATATATTGTTGCATTTTTGGCAGCTTTTACAATTGGGTCACATCACTCCCTATGTGATAGACATTACTTTGACTCGTGCAATTGAATAATCTTTTTTTGTGCAAAATTTACCTATACTGAACATCACACAGACGCGTGCTTTTTATACTTTAAATGCATTACATTTTATATTTTCTATACTTCAAAGGCATGCATTTTTTCAATGCATTACATTGTGTTCCAATGTATGTACCGTTAACTCCATATCTCGGACAGCACAATACAACGCTCAATAAAAAAGCAAATTAAAGATAAAGATTCACTCTTTCAAAAATTGTAAACTGCATTCGTATGCGATTTTTAGTTTACGCCGTAAAACCTTATAAAATTAATTAATTTATAAAATATTAATTTTCAACAATCATATTGTTGAATTAACACTTATATATATTTTGTGTATTGTACTTTAACTTCAAATACAATTATAATTAAAATTTATTTGATCATATTTAATGTCTGTTTTTACTGTATAAGTTGCGAATTTATTAGTCAAAATATTACATGATAATATTTTAAAAAATACGGGTTTCTTTTAATTTTTAATGCTTAAAAATTATTTTGTGTTTAAAACATGTTTCAGTTTGTAATTAATTGTAAATTAAAATAAATGTTATTTATGCATAAAAAATAAATTAATTAAAATGCGGGTTAAATTGACCCCCATTTTAATTTATTTATTTTCCCCATGTGCAGAGCACTACGTCATGAAAAGTGTTACGCGAGTTCTTAGGATTAAAGTATATAACTGATTTTTCTTTTTTATTTTCCATTTTTTAAATAAATTTACAAACTTTAGTTAAAAATACAATTTTACTAAAAAAAAAAAAAAATATTACCTGTATTGAGTCAGGATGGTATTATTTTTCGCAATAAGTTATATATTCTACAGATCGGAAGAG
>NW_012074519.1:0-328 GCF_000956235.1 Wasmannia auropunctata
ACATCGAACAATTATAAACCCGAATTAATGGACTTAGAATTTTTACGGTAAGGGCGCGCTCAAGAGTAAAGTGCCCTTTATATCGTTGTTCTGAAGAATCCGAAGGTTGTGCTGATTTGTGCCAAGCTTGCACAACTCAGATATGCAGTTTTGTTCACATCGAACAATTATAAATCCGAATTAATGGACTTAGAATTTTTACGGTAAGGGCGCGCTCAAGAGTAAAGTGCCCTTTATATCGTTGTTTTGAAGAATCCAAAAGTTGTGCTGACTTGTGCTAAGCTAGCACAACTCAGATATACAGTATTGTTTAAATCGAACAATTATA
>NW_012074520.1:0-346 GCF_000956235.1 Wasmannia auropunctata
GACTCCCAACTTGAACTTATTACAAGATTCTTTAAGTGACGGGAACAGTCTCTTCTTAGTGTATGAATTAAGCAAATATTATGGCAAGCTAATGGCTGTAAAAGAAATCAGTTTTCGAGTGAAGCCACAAGAATGTTTTGGATTACTCGGCGTAAACGGTGCCGGAAAAAGTACAACTTTTAGGATGCTAACGGGAGATGAAATGTCTAATAGTGGTATAATGTACTTAAAGCAAGCTGAAATTCATTCTAATAGATTCAAGGTAATAACTCGTATATTAATTTAATTTGTTTAATGCTATTATTGTTTATAATATTAGAGGATTACAGATCGGAAGAGCACACGT
>NW_012074521.1:0-1007 GCF_000956235.1 Wasmannia auropunctata
CTAGATTTTAATCATAATGTAAAAAATGACGTAAATTCAGTCAATTTGACGTCAAATTGATATTATTTTGACTTTTCTGTTCTCCTTGGGTAATGTTGCATATATATTTATTAATGTTGCATATATTTATTAATGTTGCATATATTTATTAATGTTAACGTTTTATCGTACGACTAAATGTTTGTTGTCCATTTTAACGATTAATGAATTAAATAAATGGTAACTCTTAATAATGAAAAGTACAAAGGTTGGCAATATCTATTTTGAACCTTTTTCAATGTTTCCACCGACTAAATTTTATATCAATTCGCTGCCGCTCCGACAAAAGCTTGTAGATCGAAGTAGGAGTGAAGTGAGCGAAGTCTAGTGTGTTTTCATCAATTTAAATTTGATTATACGCATGGACGTAGGAATATAAGGGGACGGAACAAAGTCGTAACTTAGGCGAGGGGAGTGAAGCCAAAATGCGAGGGGAAAATGGTGCCTACTTTTTATTGGGTACGGCTCTACGCATGCTCAGTTCACTCTTATTGGGTCCCAGATCTTCCCCTCCATAGCAAAAACATAGGGATACTTGGTCTATTATATATGTGTGTATCACACGGACACGAGAACTTATATCATGCGCTTGTGCAAACTAACAGCCAATCAAATTTAGGCACTAATTACCTCGTCACACCGTCCCGCAGTGACTTCCTTCCCCGCAACTTTGTTTTTCGTCCCCTTATATTCCTACGTCCATGATTATACGCCACATTAGGTGTGAATTAGACTCCTAGATTATCAGAGAAGCGCGACCGCCTTATGGCTGTATCGCAAAAGTACTAGAAAATATTAAAAATGACATCGAATGGCCAGTCCTTTGAGTATATAGACACGGAGGAGGAATGTTGACTCGAAAACTGTGTCCAAGATGTGTGCGAGAGAGAAAGGTAGACGAGTAATGTTCGTCCTCTCTGCGCATGCGTCGATCATTCAACAGATAGAGAGGACGAAGTATCACGTGG
>NW_012074522.1:0-507 GCF_000956235.1 Wasmannia auropunctata
GGACAAGGTCACTTTGAATTTTTTAAATGGAACTTCCAATTTTTCATTACATATTCTTGTAGCTGATTTCGAGAGCTTTCTCAAAATACATAGATAAAATGTTTTTGGCAATAAATAAAATGTTTAAGCAAATCTCGAGTTATAAAGCTTGAAAGTTACAGTATCATTGGCATTAGCATTATCTAAGGTGTCCGAACAATGGCTGAAACCTTTTGAATGTTGTTCAGAATCATGAGCTTGACAACATATGTCAAAGTTATGATTATTGGAGATTATTGGTTTCTCTTGTTTCAAAAAATAAAAATAATTTTCAAAAATGAAAATAAGAAAAACAATCTCCAATGATCATGGCCTTGACACATATTATCAAGCTCATGATCCTGAACAACATTCAAAAGGTTTATATACAGGGTGTCCCGTAATGACCGGACTAACGCTTAAGGGTAGATTCCTGAGATCATTTTAAGACAAAAGTTCCAATACCAAAATGAGATCGGAAGAGCACAC
>NW_012074523.1:0-426 GCF_000956235.1 Wasmannia auropunctata
CCGTCGGCGACACCCGCCCACGTCTCGACTCTCCGCCATACGCTAACACGACAGCAGATGCCGCAACATCGCCGCCTCCTGGAAACGAGTACGTGGAGATGGCATCCAATGCAGCCACGAGGATGAGTGTATCTGACGCTCCACACTCCACCGGGCACACCCATGCTGAGGCACAATTTTCGAGACAACCGGTGTCGGAATACGAAAACCTGGCAGAGCCCCGTCAACGGAACCACCCGCTAGGTGAGAGAGTGATTCCAATATCTCAAGGTTCGCCCCCGATTGAGCGACCGCGTCAAGTGCCGATACCGCTTTACTTCCGCGACTATTTTCATCCGGATGTTCTACCCGCGTATACATTTATTTGTCATTCGACTTGGTACGCGCAAGTTTCCACTGATGTGATAATGTGCGCCGAATGCGTGA
>NW_012074524.1:0-321 GCF_000956235.1 Wasmannia auropunctata
ACGTGTGCTCTTCCGATCTTATATGTACACAAAAATTTCATATACTTACATCATTTAATTCCACGTGTTCAATTTTTTCAATGATATTCCATGCAACAATATGCATACGTTTTTCAATTGCATTACTCAAATAAAATTTAAAAAATTTATATTGTTTATTCCCGATAACACGAGCAGCCTCTAAAATAGAGATTTTAGAGGTGTGCGAATCAAGCCTTTGTATGATCGAATCGAATTGAATCAAATTTTTATAACATGTTCGAAATCGAATCTGAAATTTTCACTTCGAATCGAATCGAATCTCTTTAATTGAATACGAAT
>NW_012074525.1:0-498 GCF_000956235.1 Wasmannia auropunctata
CTTTAAAATGTAAAACATTTTTGTATAATTTTAATTTTTTTTTAAATATAACAATATAATTACCTCTTTGAATCCAAGGCAATACGTCTGTGGCTTACAATCTTTACTAACATTAAATTTCTTTGATAAGTCTTCCATCAGATACATGCTCCAAGAGCCTACCGCAAATATGGTACATCTCGCATGAAACTCCCTATAACTATCTTTGGATGAGGAGAGATCAACTTCAAACATAGGCAAATATTTGGTCTGCATTCCTTTAACAGATCCATCCTCATGAGATAAAACTTTGTTCGCTATGTGATCACAACATATCTCGACACCAGTGGCTTCTGCTTGCTTGCCAAGCCACGTTACTACGTCGCTTAATCTATACAGAGACATACAAATTTTTACAACTGAAACAAATACTATATAGCCTTTATTAACAAATTTATGATCGTATTAAATTTCGACTTACATTACTATGTAATTTCCATAGATAGGAAGAGCACACGT
>NW_012074526.1:0-383 GCF_000956235.1 Wasmannia auropunctata
ATTATATACCTGTCCTTAAGTTTTCAAAGTGATAAATTTCATTTTAAGAAATATTTATTTGCTTTAATAAACTTATATTCATGTCCTCAAATCTTTGAAGTAATTTTTACTTTTTCTGTTCTTTTTTTTCTGTTTCTTTTATATATTTTTAATATTTATTATTATTATATTTATTAATATTTAGGTGGCATTTCTAAATATGAATAGGAATATGCAAAAAGATCAAAAATTAATTAATTATATTAATTCGAATGCTAATAAAAACATTGAAAAATTAAATCGTGTTGACCTATTGAAATCTAATAATTCGAATGTTAATAAAAAGGTTGAAAAATTAAATGATGTCGAGCTATTAACATCTAATAATAGATCGGAAGAGCACA
>NW_012074527.1:0-634 GCF_000956235.1 Wasmannia auropunctata
TTGTAGTGACTTTCCCGTCGTGTGTAGTTGAATCATTCAAAAGTTACAATATATTAGCAGTAAATAAAAAACGTAATTTGTCAATTTTCAAGATACCTCGAATTCACTTGCGGCACAATTTTTATAATTATTTATAATTGTTTGTAGTGACTTTCCCGTCGTTTGTAGTTGAACCGTTCAAAAGTTACATTATATTAGCAATAAATAAAAAATATAATTTTGTCAATTTTTAAGATATTTCAAATTCGCTTGCGGCATAATTTTTAGAATCGAATTTTACGCTGAAAATAACGGTGTGTGATAAAATGTATAAATGTATAACATATTTTTTTTCCACGATTTATATATTTGTGTCATAATGTCTTACCATCTACATACGTATAATCATTGAAATTTTACATCGCGCATGGCTAGACAATCCCTACAATACATTTGAATGATATTATAAATGTCAAGAGCGTTAAATAGCGGAAAATCCATGCACATTAAATTATGTATTTTTATAAACTTTGTATTACAAGTAGGAATACATACATGCATGATAATTAATTGACATTGAATTTTATAAACAATATGGATATATCTTGCGTGAACTGTGTGTCTCACTGAGATCGGAAGAGCACACGTCTGAACT
>NW_012074528.1:0-376 GCF_000956235.1 Wasmannia auropunctata
TCCTCTCTCCGATGTTCTGCGATGCTCGGTAAGTTGTATCCGGCGATCCTTGGATCTCCAGGAGGAAGGCAGCTCCTCGGCGGTCTCTCTCTTGCCGGCGGTGGAAGGTCCAGCGGGAGAAGAATCCAAGGTACCTTAACCTCGCGTTCTCTTGGAGGAGACGGTGAAAGGTCAATCGGAATCAGCCTCCACGGTATTCCTCCTTGAGTAGGCTCCAGGATGATTGGTTACGGTTTTATTTGCCAGAGTGCAAATGGCTTGCATCGGCTCGTTTTGAGGGTATATTATACCCAGGCTGAATGTTTTCTAAATTTGAGAAAACCTACCATCTATCGGCGTTGATTTAATTAATTAATTTTGAGTTTTATTTAGTCTT
>NW_012074529.1:0-569 GCF_000956235.1 Wasmannia auropunctata
CCGATCTCTAGAAACATAATTATCTTTTAAATTTTTTGGTTTATCTTTACAATCATCATACTGTACCCATTTATAATGTCAATAACTAATAGCAGTGTAATGACCAATGTCTTCATACATTGATGTCGACTGTCTAGTTTGTTTTACAGGTGACTTGAAGTTTACTATCCCGGCGAGGGTATATTCATCCGTCATAAAAAAAAATTGAACTTTCTTTGGTATATTTTTCAATTGAATAGCAAACTCCTATCCATCCCGAGATTTGGAATATGTTTCCATTAAGATGAACCGTCCTAAAAATAAAAAAAATAAAAATTTCGATTAAAATTAATTTAGATGAATTTTTTTTAAATAATATAAAAAAGCAATATATATATAAAATTTAATTAAAAGATATTACGTAATTAAACTAAATATTTTAAAACCAGATTTGATAAAAACTTTATAATGTTTTCTTTGCATAACATTTTTGAAAGTAATATTGCGTACCAAAATTTGAAGCAGTAATAAAACAAAATTTGAACTTATTTTTAGTTTAAATTTAGTTAAAAAAATAAATTAAAAACTGA
>NW_012074530.1:0-710 GCF_000956235.1 Wasmannia auropunctata
TCAGTGGCTTAATTTTTTATTTTAATGGCCCTGAAAAATTCAAGCAATCATTTCTGATGTAAAATTTCTTGCTTTTTCAGAATCTGCCATCAGAATTTGTCAAAAATAAAGTTCAAAAAAATTATAGTCGATTTTTTTTGAAAAAACCGTGATTTTTCATTCAAATTTTTTTTTAATCGATATTTTCATATTGAAACGACATTAGGATGATCTTGAGCAGTCAAAATATCGCGTCCACGAACTCTAAACTTCAAAACGTATACATACTCATTTCGAAATTCATGATGGCGGATCGAAAATGGCGATTGAAAGCTCGAAATATTACGATATTGTGCAAATTCACTAAAAAAAAATGCAGTAATCATCAATGACTGGTGTGTTTTTATCAATATCGTGATATATGATCAAAACAACAATAAAATTATTGCAACAATATGGCGGACACAAAATGGCCGATCATAACGTGCTAAAAACGTCAGGAGATGGATATATAAAAGCGTTATATTTTTTTATTGTTTTATATCAATGTCACAGTTATTTTATTTTTCGTTAAATTTTTTTTGTTAATTTTTTAATCAATTTTAAATTTTTTATACATATTTTACTTTTTAGTTTTTATTATTTTTTTGGTTGTTTTTTATCAATTTTATAATTTTTTTTCAAATAAAATAATTCTATTTATCACTTATGAAGATCGGAAGAGCACACGT
>NW_012074531.1:0-572 GCF_000956235.1 Wasmannia auropunctata
ATATCGGCGATGACTAGTCTGCTTTTTGGNGAAGCAGCGGGAGAACGAACAAGGACCATAGAGAGTGTAGATGCGTTCCTCTATGTCCGGTGTTGCCATCGTTCGTCTTGTCCAGGGAATTGGACAAGTTGCTTTGGACTGGTGCGTTTGGACAAGTCAAACGCCACATTACGCTTATCCGAATTGACCAATCAAAAATCCCATTTTATTGCGTAATTTGCCGCGTGATTCTGAATTTCATACAAAAAAAGATTATTTTTTCTCTAGAATGTCGAGTAACCTAATCGATACGTCGTGCGGCAAATGATGCAGTAAAATTGGGCTTTCCAATTGTAAAATCATTAGACACTTTTGTGCACACAGCGACACAAATTGTCTTCCAATTGCCGTAATCATCGACACTGCAACCCAACACATTCGTACTTAGCTCGAACTAGTCGGCTGTGTAAGCTTAGTTTTCTAATGATATTAATAATTTATGATGACGGCTATAAATGAGGTTGGAGAACATGAAGTGATTGTTTTTGTTTATTCGTTTTATTTAATACAGGTTGAAAAAAGATCGGAAGAGC
>NW_012074532.1:0-424 GCF_000956235.1 Wasmannia auropunctata
TCATATAATTCTAACATTATTTTAAGGTAACAATTATATACAATTTTCACACATTGTAGGCTACATTATATTAACCTGAAATAAATGTTAGAGTAATCCTCAAAAAAATGTTTGCAATAATGTTTCTAAAACATATTAACAATATTCGATAAATTCTATGTTATTATATAACATTTTCAAAACATTTATACAATATTATTTAAAAATATTTGAAAAATGCACATGAAATTAACGTTTTTAAATGTTATTTTAATGTTTCTTACTTACTGGGACCTGACGTAAACATTTCATTGGTATAAAAGTTCTGTAGCTCATATGTACAAAAAAAGTACCTAGCGCGCATCGGATTACTTGCATGAATAATACAAGACGTTTTGAGCTACGATTAGAAGCATAGAAAAAAGTTGTTTATTAGAATGCAATT
>NW_012074533.1:0-721 GCF_000956235.1 Wasmannia auropunctata
TCACGTTCGGAATAAACATTGATTTTGCCGCGGTCGGATCAAACGAATTTGGCCCGATAGATACGATCACCAATAGAAAATCTACCAAATAAGAATCATATCAGGGACCCACCAATAACAAGGTGCGAAACCTAAAAATTCGGCAACGCATATGAGGTGGTTCACCAATGAGTAGCTTTAAGAATTGATAACTGTAAAACGGGCGGAGTAATCCCAAATCGAATCTCCCAACGAAATTCATTTTTTCCTCAAATTGCTACCTCCCACATCCCCATGAGTTTCCGTATATAAGCCGAGATATTCCCGAACTCGTCATTCAAATCCTGAGTCCATTCAATCGCTCTGACATCCGTCTGAAATCAGCCAGCTTTTTAAAGACAGTGCGCGCTTAAGTTAAAGTGACCAAACTGACCGCCTGATCCAGCCGATTGATCCTTGAGCCGACGACCTGAGCAGCCAAGCGGCCTTCACTGAATTCCAAACCCAGACAGATACCAGCTTTTTCGAATCAGTAAGTCATAAAATCTTTCGTTGCCACCTCACGTCCCTTTTTCTATTTCGGATACTATTTTATACTTGTTATAGTGAACAACCGAGATTTCACTTGCCCCACTGTTTCGCGGAGCCGTCAGCCTAGGCGTTCCCGCCAGCTAGCCCGGAGAAATGCGCGACGAATTGCTCGACAAAGCCTTTGAGGAGTGGCGCCGGACCCTCCAAGATG
>NW_012074534.1:0-308 GCF_000956235.1 Wasmannia auropunctata
ATTGATCGTCGTGATTATATACTATATATTCACATAAGTCGTAATTATTTGCTATCCATTGAATATCATAAGACGAGGCATTTTAATTGTTAAAAATGTCGATGTACCGGATAAGTCTTTAGAAATGGAACATTTATATATCTCAATTTTAAAATATAGTAAAGAGCGTAGGAAATGATTTTAAAGATTATCGAATATGAGGAAAGTCGTAGTTTGCTAATATTATTCATATTAAATATATAAGTTCACTTATATTCTTATATTACTTATACATATACATATACATATATGTTCTTTATAATTATCAA
>NW_012074535.1:0-303 GCF_000956235.1 Wasmannia auropunctata
ACGTGTGCTCTTCCGATCTTAGAACTTTGAGAAGAATTTATATAATAAAATTATTACACTTGCTGCGACATTATATTATTAGATGTACAGACAAGCGAAGCTTGAATTCAATTTATAATTAGCAATAAATACGAAATTATTAGATATCAATGCATATAAAATTTTATCGAGTTAAAAATCAATAATTTAAAACACAATATTAATAATAAGCAATTAATTAAAATGTATTCTTTAAACATTTTTAAGTATGACTTTTCTGAAATTACATTACCACTAACAATCTTCTCTGTAACTTAACGGAAA
>NW_012074536.1:0-376 GCF_000956235.1 Wasmannia auropunctata
TTAAGTCAATTGATTTTCGTGGTATTTTCTTGACTAATAGATAATTTTGACCAATATCCGACTTCTAAGTCGGATATTGGTCAAAATATCTCTATTTTGGTTAAGTTGACTTTAAAGTTAAAATCGACGCGATTTGATATATATGATATATCGATCTATACTCACGGGAGTCACGGGAAAAACATAACCTTACGCAAAACTCTCTGAATAACGAATACATCAGATCGACGTTATTAAGTGCAAGTTGAAATTAAAAAAGCGGTATCATGACTGACGGGCATTTTAAAATTGTGGCGATTTTGAAGAAAAGGGGCAGTTCGACAATACTGGAATATTCTTACGTACCATACTAGTGGGAAAAAGATGGAATTCTTTA
>NW_012074537.1:0-1181 GCF_000956235.1 Wasmannia auropunctata
GTGCTCTTCCGATATTAACGCTAGAATGGCATTTCACAGTGTTAATAAGCTCAACGGAATTGTCAAAGCACATAAAGATCCCCAAAGATCTCACGAGAAACGTTGTCTACAAGATCGAATGTTCTAACTTTGATGCGAGTTATGTAGGAAAAAACAGGTAGGAAACTGTTAACGAGAATTAATGAGCATCGTAAAGATATTAACAGAAATACTGACAATCATTCTGTAATAATATAACATAGATTACAGTGCGGGCATGATATGGATTGGAATAATGTTAAAGGGGGTTTCTAGTGTGACCGGTCAAAAAAATCGATTTTTTTGCATTTTCTTATAGTTTAGGGTCTTAAAAATGTGTTTCTAAAATATTAAGATGAAATTCGTCAAATTGACCGAGCTATAGAGGTTTAAAGACCCCGCGCGCGTCTATGTGGCTCATCGCCCGTGATTTCTATGCAGTAGACAGATTTTTTGCGTGTCAGGCGTAGTATTTCTTTATGTAGCCAAATAGTGCTATATATAGCTGAGAAAGGTATTCTGTACGGCCCTGGTATAGCTGACTAAGGGTAAGTTACTGAAATTACTCATTATCCATCTTGTAAACGCATGAGAAACTTTAAACGCGTTTTTCTCGAAACGACATTTTTCAAATCGGGCGTGTATTTTTTTCACAAACTACTGGGCCGATCGACTTGTACTTTTGCACACTTATAGTGTACATATTTAGCTATCGTTTGATCTAAAAACTTTTTGATATCTTTAAAATTACTATTTTTCTGGACCGTAAAAATTAAAAATTTTTTATTGAAAATCGAAGTACTTTTATTCAAGCGTCGCCATTTTGTTAATTGTTCTTACAATTATTTATTAGTAGGTCGAACGATAATTACATTTATAAGGAATAAAATAAAAAAAAGCTCGTTTATTTGAGATGACGAGGATGGCCGCAATCACTACGCCCAATAGAAGAGAAATTTCAAAACATGATCTGCGCGTCCATTTGTGCTGTGTATAATTCTCAATAAAAAGCATTAAAAAAATTTGAGATGTTACTTCAAAATATGTATAAATGTTAGAACAAAACCTTACATCTATAACTTTAACCGTTTTTATAAAATTAATTCTGAAAAATTACCTTCAAAAACGGACGTTCACACTAGAAAGCCCCCTTAAACGCCGAA
>NW_012074538.1:0-934 GCF_000956235.1 Wasmannia auropunctata
TCCATATATATGTATTATATATGTATATATATAATAATATATACGTATATGTGACCCTGCGATTTCAGATGAGTAGGCATTTGTGGCGCCTTGTGTATACGTGTTATAAATGTGATATAATAACAAAAGATAACTGATACTACAGAAAAATATCACGAAAAATGGCATCAAATGAGACACGGAATAACAATTACGATTAATTTATAAATAATTTATTTTTTATAATAAGTCGATCCTAATAGGTTTAATATGTATACGATTGAGGTCGCATATATATAATCTCAGTCGACATCGAAAACGTAAATGATAAACCACCAATTAATAACTTTTTAAACTTGCAATGACTATTATAAAGTAATCTTATAATTTAAAAAGTTATTCTTTATTATAATAAATATAATAATAAGCTATGAATTAGAGCAGGGAACCATTGTTTTAATGGTTCGATATAAGATACATTAAAATGCAATTATGCAATAGATATAATTGACTTGACAAGTTAATTTTGAAATGATTTTTGAGATTGCAATCAAACTAACAAGGTATTGGTATGACATAGATATCACACTATCTCCACTTGCTAAATATATCTACAAAAAAATAGGAAAATTAGCAATCTTGTAACTTAAAAGAATATTTATTTTATATTGTATTATACACTTCTCAACAAAATTAAAGCATCACTTACTTTACCCTCCAAAAATAGGCAAAATTCAAGAGAGTGCAACTTCGTCAAAAATGATCGTATTGAGATGTTCAAAAAGTTCAAAAAAGCATTTTACAACTTGAAATCTCTACTTTCCAAATCGGTACTTTAGAAAACAATCCTACTGATCTTTCATGGAATTACACGGATAGAAAAGGAGACTCGACGAATCTCAAAATTTTTTACGAACTTTGACAACTGTCTCTTATACACATCTCTGAGCGGGCT
>NW_012074539.1:0-884 GCF_000956235.1 Wasmannia auropunctata
TATATATATATATACAGGGTGTCCCCGCATAAGTGGCTACCCTTTTTTATCTCGTAAACTAACAGAGATAGACTTAATAAATATAAAATTAAATAAAACGGCTCTGACTAAACATTATTGTAAGCACATTGATTACTTAGAAACATTATCTATGTTAGAGAGCGGAAACACATGATTAATTTTTGCACGGTAAAGTGACAATTTTAATATGATAAAAGTTCTTTTTAACGAATACAACTATGTATGATATAACGACATTATCTTGCAAATTATACAAATTATTTTGATTTAAAGTTTTACGGGCGACTATTACCTTTTCAGTCTCGGCCCTGCGGCTTGGCTAACTTCCGACTTTCGCGTTGACGATTGACGAGTAATGTTTTCATCTGATCATAGTACTCTCGTCAATGTCAGAGTCGGAAGTTGGCCACATCGCAGGACCGAAATTGAAACGGTAGTAATCGCCCACAAAACTTTAAACCAAAAATACTCTTATCATACATAACATAATTTCGTTATATCATACATAGTTGTATTCGTTAAAAAGAACGCTACAACTTTTATCATATTAAAATTGTCACTTTACCGTGCAAAAATTAATCATGTCTTTGCGCTCTCTAACATAAATAATGTTTCTAAGTGATCAATGTGCTTACAATAATGTTTAATAAGAGCCGTTTAATTTGATATTATATTAAGTCTATCTCTGTTAGTTTATGAGATAAAAAGGAATGGCCACTTATGCAGGGACACCCTGTATATATATATATATACAAAATTACCTTTTTAAAAAAAGAGGTAAAAAAAACGCCAAGTATACGCGTACTCCGTACAAATGTTTCGCTATCAAAAATTAGCGCAAAAAATTTGTAGTTGTTAGTAAA
>NW_012074540.1:0-456 GCF_000956235.1 Wasmannia auropunctata
TTCATTTGAGACATATACTTCGACATCTTCTTCCGCCAGTAAAACAAATTAATTGATATTTTAATATTGGAAATTGTAATTTTATAAGTGTTATAAATATTACAAATCTTATACTTAATTATAAATTCAAATTGGAGTTCCCATTTATTTTTACTTTTTGTTTTACACTAAATTTTTTTTAACATATTTTACTAAATTTTAATATATGAGAGTCACTGATTGCACATTTGATGTCGAAATTGAAAAAGTCAAAATGGTACAAATCCAATATGGCCGCCAAACTAAAATAAATTTAACTATGACTAATACATAACTAAATTTTCTTATCTTACGTAAAAGTTTTATAGACTTTTGATTTAAAATCTGCAGTCAAAATTTAAAAATAAAAAATGGCTGATCTAAAAAAAAATTATTTTCTAATGATAAAATCTCGCTCTTGGCACAATCTAGAACTAA
>NW_012074541.1:0-400 GCF_000956235.1 Wasmannia auropunctata
ACGTGTGCTCTTCCGATCTTATTTGAATTCCTGTACCTCCTCGATTATCTTCTTTCCCCATTTCCACTTTTCTTTTCCTTCCTTTCTTTTTCTATTAAATACAAACACCTTTGTTTTCTCCGCACACAATATCAACTTCCTCTTATTTAAAAATCATCTAAACTATCCATCATATCTAACAATGCCTCTCTGTTTTTCGCTAGTAAAACCATATCGTCCGCGTATGCCATACTTCATACCTTCATGCTGCCTATTCCTACCCCACCTATCCCTCTTCCCCTTAATTCCTCTTCTAATTCCGCAATATACAAGTTGAACAGGAGTGGACTCATCACACACCCCTGCCGCACTCCTTTCGTCGTCCAAAAACTTTCTGAATATCCTTGCCTCGTCCTAATTA
>NW_012074542.1:0-369 GCF_000956235.1 Wasmannia auropunctata
TTTCTTTAAATTGGAAAACGTGACTTTATAATATTCCATAACAAATTAAAACTTATGCAAATAGAATATAAAAAATTGTAAATAGAAATTAAAAATAAATTTATTTATAAAATTGTAAATAGAAATTAATAATAAATTTATCAACGCGAAACCGACCGCGAAAACCGACCGCGAATGAAGATGCGTGCACTGAGAGAAAAATATTTGTTACTATAATTGCATGGTAAAAAATTATGGTTAGGAGAATTATTTTTATAATTATTACTATTATATAATGTTAATAATAATAACCTTATAAATAAAGTCCTATCAAATATAAAAAAATTTTACTATAGATTATAATAATTTCAAATATTAATATAATGAAAT
>NW_012074543.1:0-582 GCF_000956235.1 Wasmannia auropunctata
AGAATGTAACTTCGTCAAAAATGATCGTAACAGAATGATCAAAAAAGCATTTTACAGCTTAAAGTCTCTACTTTCGAAATCCATAATTCATTAAATGACTTACTGATTCTTTACAAAGTTGCACGGATGTAAATGGAGATGCAAATCTAAAATTTTTTTACTAAATTTGAGAAGTTCCATGGAGTGAAATAAAAATCGCATACAAATGCGATTTACAGCGTTCGAAAACATAAATCTTTATCTATAATTTGCGCACTCGATCAGTATTGTGCGATTTTTTTTCACCGAATTACTCAACACTAAAGTAAAAATGGTCCTTATGCTTTAACATTAAATAACTTGGTGACAAAAAATCGCAAAATGCTCAACTACTACGCAAATTAAAAGTAAAGATATACGCTTTTAAATGCTGTAAATTGCATTTGTGTACGATTTTTAATTCATGTCGAGGAGCTTTGGAAAATTCGTAACAAAGTGTGTCGCATTTTTATTCCTATATAACTCCGTAAAAGATCAGCAAAACGTTCTTTAAAGTCAATATAAAAAGTAAAGACTAAATTGTAAAAGATCGGAAGAGCACAC
>NW_012074544.1:0-331 GCF_000956235.1 Wasmannia auropunctata
TTCAATGAAGACAGTGCAACCTTATTTATATAGATGATGCCACTAATATCGTCTGTACGAAGAAAGTTCGGAAACTTGGAACAAACCGTGTATACTATATACATATGTATGTATAATAAATATCGTAATGGAACGTTTTACCATTATCATTTAATAATCGAGAAATTTAATTTAATTAGTACTGTCCGCTATTATTTATTATTATAACTTTCGCAGTCGGATATATTACTATCGATTATGTCACTATCGCTAAGAACATTACGTTTGTTAATTAACATTATAAATATCGGTAATGGTAAAAAGATAGAAATGTAAAGAAAAAAAAATAATT
>NW_012074545.1:0-560 GCF_000956235.1 Wasmannia auropunctata
GCAGATACGATAAGATTGTTTTGGTATTCCACAATATCTTTCATGGAAAAATTTAGAAAAGCTGAAAGAAATAATTGATATAAAAACTATCGTTCAGACAAATTTATTATCGTGTCTGATGCACAAAAAAATCATTATCTAATACACTTACCATCTATAATACTTGCATTCGAAGCTATGCGCTCTGCTATACCGAAATGTTCAACAATGTCTCTGTATTTCTGACCAAATAATTCGTTGTTTGACGAATATAAAGTTTTGGGATATCTGTACATGTCAAGAGTTAATGGAATAATATCTGTGGAATCGGTTTCCCAATTGTAACTTAAGACGTTTAGAAGCATCGAAAAGATAGGAAGAATTAGCTGAAAACGTCAATAACATGATAAATAGAAGAAACTTTTAATTTTAAAATGTTACAAAAACAAAAAAACAAAATGCAAAATTTGATCTTTGTTATAGTAAAAGCATTTAAGGAGACATACGTACAATTATCAGTAAGATAGTTAAATTTTTTCTTGCGTATGTAATTTTCTTGTCTAATAATGCCAACATTGATT
>NW_012074546.1:0-300 GCF_000956235.1 Wasmannia auropunctata
TATATATATATATATATAATCTAATTATCTAATTATCTAATTTAATCTTTTAGACCTAAAAAAGTCAGCATCATTAAATAAAATTAAATAAAGTAACACACACATACACACACACGCGCGCGTTACTTTATTTAATTTAGTTTAATGATGTTGACTTTTTTAGGTCTAAAAGATTAAATTAGATAATTAGATAATTAGATTATATATATATATATATATATATATATATATATAATAAAACAAATGTGAATTAAAATATAAAATATCAAATAATTAGTTTTATAATTATTTACATCGCAA
>NW_012074547.1:0-927 GCF_000956235.1 Wasmannia auropunctata
GTGCTCTTCCGATCTAGCGTACAAGTCTGCAGTTCTAGGGAACTTATAGATTCAAATCTCGATGTTTTCAAAAATTATAAACGTGTATAAATTGTAATTAATAAAATATACGGAATAGTAAACACAAAGTAAATTCTAAAAATATGTTAAAAATAAAATAAAATAAAATAAATTTTTTAACAGGATAATATATAGAAATATGTAGAAAAGACGTATATGTTACGTTACAATTATTATATATCATTGATATATATCTGATATATAAATGATAAATTCAAAGTTGCTGACATAGAGTCGTACCAGTACGTTACATGTACCTGTACAAATAATATTACATGTAATATTTATGACACTTGTGTAATATTACACATACATCTAAGTTATATACTGTGGCTTGCTGATATAATTCCATTTGAAAAAACGAAGTTGACCTTGAAATCTCTGAAGCGCCTCCACCTAGACAAAAATTATTATCGCCATATAAGCCCCCTTTCGTATCGTGTAATTTTGATAAAAAAATTTTTCTCTAGACCTTATATAGATTCCAAGTTATTTTAGATGCTAATAATTACTGAAACCTGCATACTTTTTAGTACATAAATATAAATTGATTTCATAGTCTGTATATAAAAGTACATTTCATAAAAGATATGTAGTTGCATGTTGTAAATTATACTCGTATAATTTTTTTAAAGCAATTGTGTGTTTTCTTTATATCAACTTTATCTTATTATTCTGTATATTAATATAAATACATCCCTGGTGGAAAAATTTCTACAAAATTCTAAAAAAAAATAAAAATATTCTACAAAAAACTATAGAAAATAACTGTGAAAATCTATGAAATTTTACACGACTTTAAAAAATGCTACAAAAATCTACATAAAAATGCTAGAATAGATTGGAACACTTTTGTCAATTTTTGTA
>NW_012074548.1:0-389 GCF_000956235.1 Wasmannia auropunctata
CGTGTGCTCTTCCGATCTAAATTGGTATCTGAAAAATTCTTGCACGGGATTTTAAAAAACATTTCAAAGAAGAAATCCTTTATGTTTGCCACTCGAGATTAAGTGCAGCGGCTTTGTAAACAAACATGAAAGGTGCCGAAAATTGGTTTTTTGCATATAGCTATGAAACTATTGATCGGATCGAAAAAAGTTTCAAATGAAAGTTGTAGATGTTAAAAAGATGAACAAAAGTAGCCGTGGAAGGTTAAAGTAGGTCAATTAGTTAAGTCGCAAATAAAATATAACTACTGAAAATGGACCTTTTTTCAATCACTATTTATTAATGTAAAATTATACTTGGAGCTTTGAAATTTGACGAAAATATAGGATTAATAGCCCTCAAAATGCAT
>NW_012074549.1:0-1060 GCF_000956235.1 Wasmannia auropunctata
AGTGACTGGAGTTCAGACGTGTGCTCTTCCGATCTTTATTTAATATTTTCTAAATATTTATTTGTCATTAATTTTACGTTTAAGAAAATGATTTCAGTATACATTTTTTAAACGTTTATTTAATATTTTCTAAATATTTATTTGTCATTAATCTTACATTTGAGAAAATGATTTTATTTGTAAAATGTTTATTTAACATTTTTTCAATACGTATTCTTCTTAATTTTTTATTTTGAGAAAATGATTTCAATAAATATTTTTTAAATGTTTAATTAATATTTATTTAATGTTTATTTTTGAATTTATTTTGGATCTATAAAATAAATTACTTAATAGTTATTAAAATTTTGTTGACACTTTTACACAGATAACTAAGCGGGATTTATCATATCGAGCAAACTAATGCATTGCATGAGTTGTACTTGCATATTTGCTATACATTTGTTGACATCAAAAAACAATACATTACAAATACAGCAACATAACCGCTTATACGTGTAATCACTAATCAGTTGATGAAATTTTAAAAACAAACGATAAGCAATAGTGGTACATATACATTATGTTGTCGGCAATATTACAGCAACATGTTTGTAATAAAATATTACAAGTTTTACCTTGAGCATGATGAAAACATGTCGACAACAAAACATGTTGCTTTCCATTCGTTGTTGTGTATATGTCTTCAAGTTATGAAGTTTTTTTAATTGTAGTTTGTTGCTAACAAAGTTTTGACAATAAAAATTGTCACATGTTTACGACAACTCTTTGGCAAAAGAATATATAGTTTTTCAGATTTAAATTATATATGAATACTTACAAACTTGCCACGCGTTTGTTGGTAACTGTTTCTCGCATTTAAAATTTTGTCAAGCTCTCTATATAACCAATATCTAATCAAAGTCTAGAGTTTAGACATGTCATAATTATTTGTGCACTATTCATATGTGCACTTAGTATGAGATATGAATAATGTTTTGCTATAAAAACACGTATATTTTATAAATATAAAAATATTTTATATGAGATCGGAAGAGCACACGTCTGAACTCCAGTCACT
>NW_012074550.1:0-511 GCF_000956235.1 Wasmannia auropunctata
AATATTAAGAAAATCTTTTTTGACATTTAATAAACATTTAATTCGACGTTTAGAAAATGTTTATTTAAAATTTTAAAAAGATTCACATATAAAATATTTTTATATTCATAAAATATACATGTTTTTGTGGCAAAAACGTTATTCATATCTCATTCTCATACTAAGTGCACAATACGAATAGTGCACAAATAATTATGACATGTCTAAACTTCGATTAGATATTGGTTATATAGAGAGCTTGACAAAATTTTAAATGCGAGAAACAGTTACTAACAAACGCCATCTGGTGGCAGGTTTGTAAGTATTCATATATAATTTATATCTGCAGAAAAACTATATATCTTTTTGCCAAAGAGTTGTCGTAAACATGTGACACATTTTATTGTCAAAACTCTGTTAGCAACAAACTTCAATTAAAAAAACTTCATAACTTGAAGACATATACACAACAACGAATGGAAAGCATAACATGTTTTGTTGTCGACATGTTTTCATCAAGATCGGAAGAGCA
>NW_012074551.1:0-418 GCF_000956235.1 Wasmannia auropunctata
TCGATTATCGATCTAGCCGAACTATCGACATTTAGATATTAGTATTCTATAGGATCTTACAGTTCGGCCATTCTGACTGTAAGTTCGACCCCGAACTAGCCGTACTACAAATTTGTTTCGCAATATCTTTTTACCATTTTACGTTATCATCACATATATTTCTATCAACCGTTATTAGCACGTATCTTTAACGCATAACTTATTTTAACTTTACAATGTAAAACCCCTTTTTTTTCGCAATATTACACTTGATTTCCATAAAAAAACATTATTCTTTATCACTATCACAATCATATATCACTTTTCTTAAAACTTTATACATCAATTATAGTAAAACCTTATAATATAGTAAAACAATATAAATTAGCTTATTATTAGCAGAATTCTGGTTTCACAACAGAGCGGAAGAGCACACGTC
>NW_012074552.1:0-463 GCF_000956235.1 Wasmannia auropunctata
AGGGCTACACGCCACACTTCTCTTGTCCTTATTCAATCGTTGGTGGGGAGAAGAAAAGAGGGGAGACCCGCGCCGCGCCGGCCGCCGTCAGCCGTGCCGGACAAGGACAAGAGAAGTGTGGCGTGTAGCCCTCTCGCTTTTGATTTCTGCTTCACCGAGAACAAAGGGCCGCGCAGTCTATCTTATAAGTCTATGTACTTAATCAATTTTATATTGCCTTTTTATTTTTTTTATTATCGCCTTTTGTAAGGCGATTGCGTCTTACTGTAAAAAACGTTAATTCACTGTACAGGAAACTTTTTTTAATTACTATTTTTCTAAATCAATCAGTAGCAAAATTAACAAATTAGTTTTATTTTACATTGTATTATTCTATTTTTTGGAAAAATATGACGTGATAGGTAAAATAAAACATTAAATTTAACTTTATGATAAAAAATGTGATAGATCGGAAGAGCACACG
>NW_012074553.1:0-345 GCF_000956235.1 Wasmannia auropunctata
GACGTGTGCTCTTCCGATCTGGTTGTTCCTGATTGTTGGGTGAACCATAAGGAACAAACATTTTCAATGCCATTACTGAAATGCAATATGACGAATGCAGTAAAAAGGAAAATCAAGCCTGGAAATACCTAGACTATTACTGCTTATTGTAAAATTTTAGGGCCTTACGAAGCCTATGAGAAGGCTCATGAAGCAAAGAAATCTTACGTTGATATATCAACTTCAGATGATGCACAGGTAGCCACTTTAAATAATTCAGAACAAATATTGCCTGCTAAACGCTTGATAATGCCTAAAAAGTTTTATGGCGATTCAGAGGACGATGAAATGCATAGTCGTAAGTAC
>NW_012074554.1:0-398 GCF_000956235.1 Wasmannia auropunctata
GTTTGCGAAGTTCCATGGCGTGAATTAAAAATCGCATGCAAATGAGGTTTACAGCGTTCGAAAGCGTGAATCTTTAACTTTAATTTGAGCACTCGATCAGCATTGTGCGATTTTTTTTTACCGAGTTATTCAACATTGAAACAAAAATGACCATTTTTGCTTCAATGTTGAATAACGGTGAAAAAAAATCGCACAATGCTGATCGAGTGCTCAAATTAAAGTTGAATTAATAATATAGAATAACGTTGAATTTTTGAATTGAAAAAAAATTTGCAACTCCGAAGATTCGATAGACTTTGCAAAATTTTCGAACTTTAAATCCTTCTTAAATTTCAACTTCATTTCTTAGTGCAAAAGCATCTTTGAGAAGTATCAACTTAGGAAAATCGAAAGATTTC
>NW_012074555.1:0-917 GCF_000956235.1 Wasmannia auropunctata
TAATATTTGAAATAATTCCATTTTAAATATATATTTAAAATGGAAATGGCATTTTAAATTTTCTATTTTAAATGCTTTCTTAAAACCATTTTCATTTTACATTTGAAATGGAAATATCTATACATTTAACTATTTGTAAAATGGGTAAATAGTTTTTCTAAGCGCTCACAAATTCTTCTTGCATTATTGATTTACACGTTTACACGTTAGAACTCTTAGACTGCGTTCGGTTTGGCGCTTACAGCACTTGTGAGCATCATTTGTCCTTCTTTAACTTTTAAAAAACAGCAAGGATGAAATGATAAGCGCTGTAAGCGTCAAAGTGAATGCAGCCTTAATCGGGTTTAATAACATCTGTAGTAATTAATCTAATCAATTAAAGTTATTCCACTGAAGAATAAAATGACTGTGATTGGCCAGTTTCATAGCTACAGATGTTATTAAACCCGGTTAAGAATGACATGTAAACGTAGTCTTTGACACATAAAAGAAATCAAGTTTCGTAATTGGTTAAAACACAATTTCGTCTATGGACGCGTTCAGTACACAAAATAGATCAGTGAGCGTTTAGCGTTTAGTGATTCTTTAATATGATTGGTTTTTGCCTTTAGCTTTTTGCTGGATCTGAATGATTGGACCAATACCGTAACAAAGGCGAATCATTGAGTGCTTACTGATCTGTCTGCTAAACGCGCTTTACGTTGAACATAATGTTTGTGAGTATCATTTGTCCTTGTTTAACTTTTAGCGAACAACAAGGATGAAATGATTTCATGTTTTATTAAATAAAACAAATAAAATGTATGATTATATTGAAATAAATTGCCAATTGAGTTGCATACACTAAGAAAATCTATTTTGCATTTGAAAAGCATTTAAAATATCTATTTACCCATTTACATTTAAAATAGATTCGA
>NW_012074556.1:0-314 GCF_000956235.1 Wasmannia auropunctata
TCAATAAGATTATCTCGGGGAAAGTTACAAAAAGATGCAGCTCTCGAGCTTGTAAGAAATGCTAAAATAGATATACCAAGCGGGGGATGCTCTGTAACGGAATTAAAACATTTTCAAAAATACTTAGCAAACGTTGCTATTGTCATGTATGAAGTCGATACATTGGGTCGTGGTGGTGCGGCTTTATACGACGGTACAGACTATGTAAAGAATTCATTCAATAGGGTCGTTCATACGCTTCGTATTTTATATTATCCTCGATTACACCATTTCGAGCCAATTTTGAATATGCGAGCTGCTGTAGGAAGCCGCGG
>NW_012074557.1:0-328 GCF_000956235.1 Wasmannia auropunctata
ATGAGAAAAAAAATTTAATTAAAAAAAAATTTATGTAAGAAACACTTGGCGCTGTCAAATGTTTAAAAATGTTTAAAAATGAATTCTAATAATGATTTGGGAGAAAATATATACAAGTAGTACTAATTATAATACTACTAATATTACTACTGTTAAATACAATTTTAAAAATAATTTAAAAATTAAGAAAGATGAAGTTGAAATTACTTTTGGTCAAAAATTCAAAGTTGTAATTTAAATAGTAATGTACATATACATAAATTAAACGTGTATGTTATAACAGTGTAAAAATAACTATTTCGAATTTATTGAAATTAAAAACTATATA
>NW_012074558.1:0-1209 GCF_000956235.1 Wasmannia auropunctata
CTAAGTGACTGGAGTTCAGACGTGTGCTCTTCCGATCTTCAAAAGTAGAGGCTTTAAGCTGTAAAATGCTTTTTCGATCATTATGTTACGATAATTTTTGACAAAATTACTCTATCTTGAATTTTTAAAAATTATTGATATATTAACGCATTGTCCGGTCAATTAGTTTGGTGACTGTATATATGTATAGCAGCCCAACAAAGCATACGCATATGTAAATAATGTGAAAAGTTTTTGCGGTCATTTTAACAAAATTAAGAGAGAATAAGATAAAAGTTAATCAATAAATAAACATAAACGTTATAGAATATGTTTATTTATCAAACTACATCACATATTATGCATCCACTACTATAAATTTGCTGTAAATATTTCAATATACATACATTGCACATCTAATTGTAGCTAATTTTGTAATTTTTAATTTACTGTCTTATATTTTAATATTAAATTTCAATAATGAAGTAAAATGCTATAAGTTATTAAAAAAAACTTTATTCGGATGACATCAAGACGTCTTCAAGGTGATGTCTATAACTGGTCTATAAAATGACGTCTTATAAACATTGATTATTAGTCGTCGACGTCATAGACCAAAAAATGACCATACATAGACGTCTCTATGTCATCTTTCGACATAAGTCTGCTACTTGGGACGTACTGTATGTAATGCCATTGTATTTTGTTTCCTTTTGCAGTGCATCCACGAATCCAACATGTCAATACTGCAATCTTGTTGTATGTATTCACACGCACAAGGTAAAATACCGAGGGACACCAGACAAATTCATATAAAGCGTATAAAACTAACAAACAATAAATAAAGTGAGATAAGGTTAATATTGCAAATGGCGTCCAACTTACAAGGAAAGGGACTCAAGTGTCCCCCTCCGATTTCGATGAGCTTTTGATATGTTATTCTCTAGACAAAACTAAAAATTAAGCTATCGCTTCGTGCCGATTCGCGCTTTTAAAGGGTGAAACACCCCTTAGAAAAAAATCGGTTTTTTATTTCAATGCGAATATCGTCGAAACTAGGAGAGATAAAAAAAAATGTTACGAATAAAAGTTGAATGGCTTTAAGAGTACTTTATAATCGTTACAAAATTGACTTTTTTAAAAAAAGTAAAAAAGGGTGCCAAGTGTTAGCGTGCTCCTCGAACAAAATTTGATGTTTACGGTCTCCTTTTCAAACAAAAAACAGTTGTA
>NW_012074559.1:0-401 GCF_000956235.1 Wasmannia auropunctata
CACTTATAGTTATATAATGGTTTGTTTAAATAAAATTTATTTTCCGACTGGTCTCCTGTGTATTCTTAAAGTTAGTGCAGAATCATAACAAAATCGCCTTTATGGTATTTCTTCGAAGACTTGTGCTTATCGTCACATGTCGCCTTCTGTAATTGTTGCTGTGACTGATTAATTCGTTGAGCGGCTTTGTTTCGTGTGACCTTCAGATCCCGGTCTTAAGTTTAACAATTTATTCAATTTACAGCATATTGTAAAAAGATGTTTCAATGAAGAAATGTTAACAAAACTAATACATCAGTTCTTTTGTCTTACTGCTACGAGCAAAGGAGCGAATACAATTTATGAAGTTAGCAAGCGATTTATACTATTAAACTATTTTGCACTGCAAAAGAAGATCGGAA
>NW_012074560.1:0-417 GCF_000956235.1 Wasmannia auropunctata
GACGGCCCATTTCTTTCTATCATTACTGGCAGTGAAAAGTAGATGAGCCAGAGGATACCAATGGAGTTAAAGCAAAGAAGTGCTGAAGGAAAAACAAATACTGAAAGCAGAGCTCATCTGTGGAAACGTCAGCTAGAGGAAGGAAAATACGCAAGTGTGAAGGAGATGAGCGTTAAAATTGATATAGGTACAAGAAGGATACAACAAATTTTAAGATTTAGCACCAAAGATTAAAGAAGACATAGTAAATGGGAGGCAGCCAAGGGGTTTGAAGTTGGTTAATTTGAGAGAAATACCGATGCTGTGGAGTGAACAGTTGGAGAAATTTTACGGTTAAATTACGCACATTAAATACAACAAATTTTAATAGAGATTATGAAAAAGATAGGGAAAGATATCGGAAGAGCACACGTCTGA
>NW_012074561.1:0-878 GCF_000956235.1 Wasmannia auropunctata
CCTGTTTTTTGTTCGAAAAAGATCATAAACATCAAATTTTTTTCGATAATAGATATACCGCTTAGGTCTCATTGTTCAATTTTGTACAATTGTTTTTTGTTCGAAAAGGAGATCATAAACATCAAATTTTGTTTGAGGAGCACGCTAACACTTGGCAACCTTTTTTACTTTTTTTAAAAAAGTCAATTTTGTAACGATAATACTGTACTGCAATTTCTACCTTCAATTTGCACATATAAACTATATAATTATAATATTGATCAAACGTCATGAAATTGTAAAAACGTAATAACGTTCCTTTTTTTAGATATACCTTTATAGGAAGAAGTTATATATATAGAGAGAGAGATCTTTATAGGAACAAGTTAATATAATAATGATAAGTGAAAAATCTGAGAAGGCAACTAAGGTTAAAGGAGGGGAAAGAGAGATTTAAGAGTAAAGAAGAAAATGATAAGAATTGTTAGAATTGTTTTTATTTCTTTAGCATTATTATTAATAAACGTTTATATTATATTTATATATATATCATAAAATATTTATATATATATATCATAAATACATTGTATATATATGAGTATATTAAAGAGTATAAAAGAGTAGTGTATATAATATTAATTATGAGTATATTAAAGAGTATAAAAGAGTAGTGTATATTATATTAATGAGTGCCTTAACGAGTATAAATATCAGAATTATATCAGAATATCATTTTAAATATCAGAAAATCATAAAAAATAAAAACTGAATAAAGTAAGTCTTCTTATTTCTGATTTCCGGATGGCGGACGTTGCTAAAAAATAAAAATAATTATATTTCTTTTAGTTTTTCTGTTAAAATACACATTGAACATGATATCTTTAACGAACAAACAAATT
>NW_012074562.1:0-574 GCF_000956235.1 Wasmannia auropunctata
TTCTTGTTTCTGTTGTTTCTCTTTTCATGTGCAGCATTCCACATACTCCTTTTCACTTAATAAATATTTTGTTTCTTTTATAGCTTGATTTTTCACTTAATAAAATTTTTTTGTTACTAAATCTAACTATCTAAACAATTTTAAAATAATAACTATATAGATAATTATTTTAATATTATCTGTCTCTCTTCCTTTTAAATTGATCCTTTATGACTGAAAATCCTTCAATCTCTATTTTATGCAAACATTCGAGAGCGAATTGTTTATGACAATCTCACTACTCCATTTGTATTCATTTCTTCGGCAGAAATACTCCTAGTTGGTTTGCTATTGTTTTCCGAGAAATGGTGATCGAAAACAATCTAATATTTTTTGGATGTTTGGCACAGAGAGCAGACGCACAGTTCTCGCGCCATGATCTCACTACACATAATTAATTCTAATACACTGAGAAAAAAAATTACTTAAAACAAATAAATATGTTTCAGGTACCCCTCAAAAAAATAATTTCTTGAAGCAAGTAAAATTTTTTTGTTTTAAGTAATTTTTTTTCTTAGTGCAAACACTTTTACTT
>NW_012074563.1:0-1249 GCF_000956235.1 Wasmannia auropunctata
GTGTGCTCTTACAATCTATTTAGTTTTATGAATAAATCAAGGAGTACTATAATAACCATATTGGATGTCATACCTATTGGCTTTGGTAAACTTGCAATATTTGTTCTTAAAGATATTAAAAGTTTCAATGGATTTATTGAATATGGATTATTATTTACAAAGAAAATTAAATCTGAAAAATTATTCCAGTTTTTATACAGTATTTTCTACTTGAAGTAATACACAGTTATGATTGGCTTCATCCGCTATTCATTCTGCAAAACAGAATCTTCCCTTTAATTCCTTACGTAAGTTTGTTCCACGGTCAACTATCATTTTTCGAAATATCATTAGAAAATGCAAGGTGTCGTCGTTTACCAAATAATTATCAGGATTTAATTTGCCTTCTGGAACAATACGATATTTGTTGTGGTAAGATTATGCAATATTTAAATCAAATGCAAGATGCTATAGAATTTATGATTTATTTCATCATTCTTTTCAGAGTTGAATTGCGTAGATGGAATATGCGAGAATCAATTATCTTACTTCAATGACTTCAGATATGAAATGATTTTCGATAATGAGTTTCGGGAATGTATAGTATATCTAGCTCTAACACCAATTTTATATTGTGCTTTATTAATTATAATGGAAGAGAAGCTGTTTTCAAAATTACTCATGAAAATAAAAGGTACAAAATTAAGGAAGGGACAAGATATAATGGATGATCAAGTGAAGAGGGAGAAACTTGCAGTAGCGGAAGAATTTAATAAAATTTATAATCAAAGTAAGATAATTTGTAATCTTCAAAGAAACGATATATGAAAGTTAAAAAGCTGAACATGAACATTATAATTTATATAAGATATGTCTATTAGGTGTAGTAGAAAGTTCTTTGCTTTAAGTTTTGCACCGATCAAAGCATCATTTCAAATTGAAATATTTCTGCCTTATTAATGCGATTTTAAAGTTAATATTAATAGTACAAAAAACAATGGTGTGGGGCAGCCATAACTTTAAAAATTAATACCGTTATTCAGTTGTTAATAATATAGCAATGACTAAGAAACATACTCTATACTCAATCCATCTAGCATTTTATCTAAAAAAAAATGCTGCTGAAGCTGCCAAAATGATTTGTACTGCATATGGTAATAATGCTGTAAATCACACATGAAACAATACCTAAAATTGATACAAAAAATTTTGCGATGAAAATTTTGATTTGAAAGATCAACAGATCGGAAGAGCACACGTCTGAACTCCA
>NW_012074564.1:0-1337 GCF_000956235.1 Wasmannia auropunctata
TCTTCCGATCTGCACGCACGCACGCACACAATACCTTACTTTTTGAAAGATTTGTCGACTTCTCGAAAAAATGGATGAATTCCCATGTAATTTCCACGTAATGAATGTTTATTTTAATACATTTTCGATAGTTTTAATGCAAACGTCACAAGTTATCATTGACTGACACAGATCAAATAATTAGATAATTTTTTTTTTTACAAACCATGTTACTTCAATATTTCACATTTAATTTACATACAAACTATTCACTTGAAGAAATTACGAGAAATTTTCTACTGTATTTACTTAATATCCGTACTATTACGTACTTTACAATCACTGTCGATTAATTATCCGTCCACTGAAAAATCACACGAAGAAAAAAACACACGGCGATTTTATTAACACACGTTCACCCGACGATAGCAAGCAGTCGACTGACTTTAATACCGAATATATTAAGTAGTTAATAATTATCAATCCGTATCGATTTATTATTCGTCAATTGAAAACTCACTCGAGGAAAGAAACACGCGCAGTATTTACTAACACACGACGATTTACTGACACACGAAGCGTTCATTCGACGCTAGCAATCGACTGACTTTAATACCGAATGTATTAAGTAGTTAATAATTATCAATTCGTGTCGATTAATTATTCGTCGATTGAAAACTCACCCGAGGAAAGAAACACGCGCACTATTTACTAACACGACGATTTACTGACACACGAGACGTTCACTCGACGATTCAAGCAATCGACTGACTTTGTTGGTTACGTTTGCAGCGTTGTCGAAACGCGAACATGTGATTAGTTGAAATATCACAATCAGAGCGCGGCTAAGTTTTAAAGGCTTTAACCGATACAAGTATTTGATTTATTTTTAATAATTTAAATGATTTAATTAATTAATTAGTTTGTATAAATTTTTTATTTTTATAATTTGCATACTTTAAGCGAGTATTCTATGTTTTATAAATATTTTATTAAGTATTTATTTGCACTCTTCGTGGCGAACGCGGCTTCATTCCCACTACTTGCATCTGTACTTCCTCTTCGATAATCTTCGGAAAGTAACGTCGTTTTTACCATGTCACTAGTAAGCCTTTCATACGTCGCTTCTAATCCCATAATTAAGAGGATGCTAAAGCCGTCTGTTTTATCGACAAAAATACCATTTTTGTTGGATACAAAATACTTCGTATTAATCGCATAGAATAAAATTTCCTTTTTCACGATTAAAACACATATGCTAATGCATCTGGCTCTGGTGTATTTTGTACCAAAAGCAGGAAAAAATTAAGAAATTACAGATTTCGTTATCCATTTTAATCTCAACATGGCGACAAATA
>NW_012074565.1:0-480 GCF_000956235.1 Wasmannia auropunctata
GAGTAGACGCCTCTGATAATTATTCTGCCAATACCGCCACAAAAGACGCTTCTGACATTTATAACTAACTACTGTAATACATGCATATGATTGTAGAAATTTGTACTGTTGCAATACACATTTCTAACAAAAGATTGCGCTTTTTTCTGAAAAATTTTAATTATTTTTAGATAAAATGCTACTATTAAAAAATCGAGATATACAAAAAGAAACATTTTTATATACTTTTAGAAACATTAAAATATTCAAATATATGTATAAAATAGCATAAAGGAAAGTATAGTACAACTTTAAGGCATTTTCGTTACCGTTCGGAGATTATTTTATTTTAACATTTCTTTATGTACTTTCCTTCGTAGAACCAAATATTATTATTATAATAACGCAAGATTTAAGGAAAAATTGATACATAAAAAAAATCGATAACTTATTTGCATCGCTGTCACTTCAATAATTTAATATTTATTTTATAATTGGACC
>NW_012074566.1:0-412 GCF_000956235.1 Wasmannia auropunctata
TTTCAAGCAGAAGACGGCATACGAGTGGAGATATAAATCTTTAAAGTCCGATTTTTTAAATTTTATTTTAAGAAACGTTATTATTATCGTCGTCGTTTTTGTACGATTACAATTTCTGTCACAAGAGGCGCTAGAGATTAAAAGCGCGTTCAGAAAGCATGTTGTCAGCGTTATTACGTTATTTTATCTTTGTTTTACTTCTAATGAGTGATAAAGACAGAATGTCAGAACGATAGCGCTGACAGCGTCCCTTAAATCTGTGTATATATCACGGGAAGTTTGACAGCTGATTGATTTTGCAACGAATTTGACAGATAGTGTATATAGTGTAGTACATACACACATACATATCATTTGTACACTGATTAATAAGTCGTGAATTGCATATTCATATCGTGATAGGAAATATATA
>NW_012074567.1:0-870 GCF_000956235.1 Wasmannia auropunctata
ATTTTTCATTTTTACTACAAATTTCTTCGTTTCATCATTACATTTCATGTCTATTTCAATCCTATGAAAGGATTTTCAATTCCGTTCAGTCAATTCGGAGATATTCATATAACTGTAATGTCGGTAATTCCAACCTGCCAGCATCGCTTTAAAGAAAATTATGTATATTTTTAAGAAAGATACATATCATTTGGGTTGTAATTCTTTCGCATTCAATTAGCGTTTATCTTTTTTTTTAAAGGTAAAGGAGGGTGTATAAAAATAGCCATTTTTCGCCTAGAACCGATACCTTTTAACCTTCAAATGGCACACTTCGTTCGAGCATTCACTAATAGAATAATGGTGCGAATTTGGATATGACATCTTAAATTGTACATCTTTCCTGAGGGTAAAAACAAAAATGTTTTGAAAACTACACTTTTTGGGAGTCAAATATTCTCACAAATTTAACGGTATTATTCAATTTAATGAAAAAACTACTTAACAATTGAAAATTAATTATAAATGAGTTACCGTTTTGAAAAATGTTACTTTTTCGAAGAAAAGCTGCAATTTTTTTGTTATTTCATGAAATGAAGTGAAACTTGCGTGATCCTTTAGTTAAAATGTACTTTAATAAAAAATTATTGTTGTTGCAGAAATAGAAAGTAAAATATTTTTCCACATAGTCAGAAGTTGAAATATTTTCTGTTCGTTTAAATAATTTGAATCTTTTTAATAAATTTTTTTAAAAATAATTTTAATGAAAATTAGGTATTTTAAGAACAAATCTTGTCAATTTATAAATGAATTATTAATAAAAACCGTTTATAATTAAAATTATATTAAAAAGTACTGTTAATATTATCACGGAAGTTAAAACAGAGAAAA
>NW_012074567.1:13410-14990 GCF_000956235.1 Wasmannia auropunctata
CTGTTGGCATTAGCATTATCCAAGGTGTCCAAACACTAGCTAAAGATGGCCAAGGTCGTTGGCCTTTATCAATGTCATGATCCTGAACAACATTCAAAAGGTTTTAACTAGTGTTTGGACACCTTGGATGATGCTAATGCCGACAGTACTCCAACTTTCAAGCTTTATAACTCAAGATTTATTTTATAAAAAAATATTTTATTTATGTGTTTTGGAAAGTTCTCGAGGCGTGCTATAAGAACATGTAATGAAAAATTGGGGATTCTATTTAAAAATTCAAAGTGACCTTGTCCTGACCTTGACGATGCCACTCAGGGTCAAACCAATGTTATCATCTTATGTCCCCCTCGAAGCCCTACAACTTTTGTCTGAAACATTTTTTCCTAGTGTGTTTATTTTTCGAGACATTCGACTGGATGGATTAAAATGTCCACCCGTTATATACAGGATGTCCCGTAATGAGCGGACCAATGCTTAAGGGTAGATTTCTGAGATTATTTTAAGACAAAAGTTCCAATACCAAAATGTTGAGGCTATAATACTTTTTGAATTATAAGAGTTTAAAGTTAACTAATCAAATCGTCTAAAGTTGACGCGCTCAGGTACGGCACAACGCAAATTCCTAAAATAAAAGCTGATTTATCATCCCTTTTATTAATATCGATATAAGGATTACATATGTGAATATAAGATTATTTTTATTGATATTTCTGCAAACACATTGCGCAATAACATTGTACAATAATAATTTCTTTTTTATAATAACACTTTTTGTCTTTACATAATACATAAAGCGCAAACTGTCAGATGACATTTCATTCAAAAATCTGTTATCAATTGCATATCTTAAAGGCAAAAGTAGGGCTGTAGTTATCAAACGGTACGTAATTAGCAAATCATGATACTTGCCCTACAATTATTTTACAAGATAAGCTACTATAATTACTAATATCCTGAAATAAAACTCATTTAAGTATACTTTAAACATTTTATTAAAATAATCCAAAGAAAACAAACATGAAAATTAAAAATTAAATTAACAACTAAATTTAACAATTAAATATTGAAAATTTACCAATTTAATATGAAATACAACAATTTTAAATATAATTTAGTTATTAATTAATGTGTTTGCAGAAATATCAATAAAAATAATCTTATATTCACATATGTAATCCTTATATCGATATTAATAAAAGGGGCGATAAGTCAGCTTTTGTTTTTAGGAGTTTGCGTTGTGTCGTACCTGAGCGCGCCAACTTTAGACGACCTGATTAGTTAACTTTAAACACTTATAATTCAAAAACTATTATAGCCTCAACATTTTGGTATTGAAACTTTTGTCTTAAAATGATCTCAGAAATCTACCCTTAAGCGTTGGTCCGGTTATTACGGGACACTCTGTATATTGTAAATGATAATTGATTACCTTATGTCATCTTGAAATCACACTTGAGTGAGACATACGCTATTTTTCTCAAATTCAAGATTCAGCTGAAATAAACAAGGTCTATTAAAATATATTCTTGAGATCTGTTTTCAAGATTTGATTAATGAATTGCGAAAAAGAGAATTCAAAC
>NW_012074568.1:0-402 GCF_000956235.1 Wasmannia auropunctata
CGTGTGCTCTTCCGATCTAATGAAAGAGCAAATAGAATATTGAACTGTGGCGTTTGAAGCGGAACAATATTTGTTAAGATACATGTACTGATGAGAACTCAATCCAAGGGTCGAAACGTTTACTGTAATTTACAATAAAAGAATATTGACGCTACAAGAACTGCGTCGGTTATATAAAAAGCATTTATTTAATTATTTTATTAAAAAATTACACATTTTTAATACATAATTTAATGTGTAAACGTATAAAAAATATGCATTTAACTGTGTAAAAAAAATAACACGCGTATAAATGCGTAAAAAGTGACTACAAGATTTTACACACTTAAGTGTGTAAAAATTACACATTTGGATTTGCAGTGTAATGGCAATTTTTAGTGGAGTAAATACTGACAAGTTAAA
>NW_012074569.1:0-453 GCF_000956235.1 Wasmannia auropunctata
TAATATTGAGTTTTGTAAATCTATAATTGATGTCAAAAAAGATACATACATAATCTGTCCCAAAAGTAATGAGACTAATTCTGGAAAAAAGTTAAAAGTAGGAGCCGTTTAAAAGTAGGAGCCGTTTAAAAGTAGGAGCCTTGAGTTTTAGTACAGTATTGCTGCCACTTTTCGTAGTAGTGCAGAAAATTTTGACCAGACATGTCTTCCAGAGTACTCATCGCGACTGCTTGGACCTTTTTAATCGTCCCAAAACTGTCTCGGACAACGTTTGGACGAATAGGAAGGTCCAAGCAAACGTAACAAGTGTTCTAAAAGACAGTCAAGACTTTCTGCGCTGCTATAAAAAGTGGCAGAATTAACGCTGGAAGCGTTGTATTGACGCTCAAGAATCTTATTGTACTTTGAAAAATATTAATTGTATTTTCAATAAAACGGTTTTTCCCGAATTAT
>NW_012074570.1:0-503 GCF_000956235.1 Wasmannia auropunctata
ATATATGTAACATATATATAATGTATGTAACAAGTACAATGGACTAAAATTAAAACTTATTTAATACATTAGTCTAATATTATAAGTATTCAATATGTAAATTTAATTTCAAAACAATACCAAGCTTATTTGCTGCAAAAACATTATTCATATCTCATACTAAGTGCACATATGAATAGTGCACAAATAATTATAACATGTCTAAACTTCGATTAGATATTGGTTATATATATAGAGAGCTTGACAAAATTTTAAATGCGAGAAACAGTTACCAACAAACACTATCTAGTGGCAGGGTTGTAAGTATTCATATATAATTTAAATCTGAAAAACTATATATTTTTTTACCAAAGAGTTGTCGTAAACATATATGTGACACTTTTTATTGTCAAAACTTTGTTAGCGACGAACTACAATTAAAAAAACTTCATAACTTGAAGACATATACACAACAACGAATGGAAAGCATAACATATGTTTTGTTATCGACAAGATCGGAAGAG
>NW_012074571.1:0-812 GCF_000956235.1 Wasmannia auropunctata
AAATCAATCTTATGATTGGCCATTTGCGTGTCCAATCAGGACTCGTAACACTGGTCGCGCTTCTCTGATAATCTAGGACTCTAGGTCCACTCAGCGAAAAACTGAGTCTTCGCGCAGGCTCTGGCGCAGGTATCGCCGCGCAACTTTTGTTTTAGATCCAATGAAATGCAAGACGATAGGAACATACATATAACATACATATGTGCAGATAATTTATAAGGGCGAATTCACACCTCGACAGAAAAGCGGAAAACAGAAAAGCAGAAGCCAATCAGAACTCGCGTTGGTATAGTCAATAGTTTTTGCTTTTTGCTTTTCTTGCTACCAATGCGAGTTCTGATTGGCTTCTGCTTTTCTGTTTTCCGCTTTTCTATCAAGATGTGAATTCGCCCTAAGCAATTATATCAGAAATTTTCTTTAGTGATTACTCATACGAATAATTGTTACTAATAAAACGTTTTATTCGATTCACACATTGAATTTATTGATTTATTGTATCGAATCCATATTATTACTTATCTGTTTTATTACTTTGTTGTGTATTACTATTGTGAGGCACTTTTCTCAATTCGGTCCTGGATTTAACATGGTGGATGCTCACGTGATTCGGAAAAGGAGATCAAAGGTACCGACGTGGATCTACTGGTTATACTGTGTTGAGACATCGACGAGATACTTTTAAAGACCGACAGCCCTGGGCAAATTTTCGTGCCAGCAAATGGGCCCGGTGAGCCCGGAGGTAATTGCAGAGTGTCGATGTTATTAACTTTTGACATAAATTTACGATTTATTTGAATAATACATTATTAAGA
>NW_012074572.1:0-447 GCF_000956235.1 Wasmannia auropunctata
TTTTTCAATCTAATACAATTTTTTCGAGGTAAAACCGTTGAGAAATATACTTGGCGGATTTTTTACACTTTTAATGTCTTTTCCACGGATATAGATTACATAGATTATACAGATTATTATATTGATTATTTCATAGATTATATAAATTATTAGAATGTAATTATTAGATTATTAGAATTAGTAATTATTAGATTATTAGGATGTACTTATTTAAGTAACAGTGCTTTTACAACATATATATTCAGTATTAATTGTAAAGATAAAAACAACCAACAAGATAAAGACAAATAACAAGAAAAAGTAAAAAGAGCCATTAAATGTTTATAAGCCGAAATAAGCACGCAGAAATTCAATCAATATCAGAATCAAATTATATATCATCAGCAACTACATTGGGTTGGTTGGAGAAAAGCAAGATGTAGTCAAAGAACAGACAGCTCGCGTGGA
>NW_012074573.1:0-493 GCF_000956235.1 Wasmannia auropunctata
GACGTGTGCTCTTCCGATCTTTCGTCGACAGATACGCGGTTCTTCAAGGTATACAATTTTCCTAATCCATAAGTCGGATTACTGTCATTTGGTTTAAAATGATATACGCGCCAGATATGATGCGCCACCTGGACGAATATACCAGAATAAACTAATGCAGTCTGAAATTGAATATAGGAGTTGTAGGGGCATGCATGCAATTTCCTCGTGATATCGTACAAATCCAATCATTATTAGGTGAATTTGGCAGATCTTTTGTAGGAACTCCCAAATCACCATAACGATTGCGAAATCTGTGTGCAGCATAACCAGCTATATAAAGAAGTGCATTTTTTTCTACTAAATCTTGTGCAGATACTCGCTCAATGTTTTGAACGCGACTCAGGTTCGTGGGAGAGACGACACGGCACAAAGAAAAGAGAGACTTTGCTGAGGGGACGAAACACGTATATTTAAAAACGGAAAAGCGTACAGAAAATTTACAAGTGTCGTA
>NW_012074574.1:0-501 GCF_000956235.1 Wasmannia auropunctata
AAATATAAATAAATTATCAATAATTATTAATATGTTATTAATACAATTTAATTAAAAAATTAATAATTACGATCAATTAAATGTTGCATAATGAACAAATGTTATATAGATATCAATAAGTTATTTTTGTTTAATTCAGAAACGTGTGTGAGTTTAGTTTTTTAAATACTAATATTGTTGTCAAATGAATAATTAGGTAAATAAATTCAGTATTTTCTATTTTTAAAAATTCTTTTTTTCCTCATTTCTTTATTGTGGAATTTAAAAATAAATAATAAAAAGTCATCTCTGGAAAAATTAAATATCATTTCACATTACAAAAATTGTCTGATACTGATAATAAAAAAAATATAATACCATAGTCAAATGCGAATATCGCAGATTTGAACATGACGACGTTGGTGCACATGTGGTCGCGGGAATTTTCACGACAGCGAGTCATGACCATGACCACAACTTTTTCGGATTTGACAAGGAAGTACAATGAGTATCAGAAAAATG
>NW_012074575.1:0-728 GCF_000956235.1 Wasmannia auropunctata
TTTAGGATTGTGCATATCTTGAGAGCACTGAAACTTTCTTTTTGTTTCGTTGTCCCAAATAACTAAAAATTCTGTGCAATATTGTCGCTCGACTTTATTTTTTTTTAAAAACTAGTTGTAGGGATTTATATTAGACAAGTTTCACTCCACCCACTTGCTTTTAGTGTATTCACCTATGAGACAAAAATTCTTTATATTTTATTTAACAATTATTTACGAAAATATTTGTCAGCTTAAATTTTCCATATATATTTAGTTACGTATATAAAGCAAATAAGATTTTATGGATAGTATAAAGTAATGGTATACTGCAGTATACACTATACATTATGTATTTTACCAGTTTTGTTTGCAAATGATTTATCTTTTAACAATTCTTCTAATCGTAGTAGCGCCACCATAGTTTGCAGTGGCAGCTCATATTCTTCATATTGTATAACATCGGTTACTTCCTGATTAATCTGCCGCATAGTGCCTGACGTTTCCAATAAGACCATTCTGTTTTCTAGAACAGTCATTTTGTTAATTAATAACTGTAATTTTCTTATAACTTCTTTTCGAAATTCTGTAACAATAAATTACAAAGTAAAGATATGTAATAAATATATATATATTACTGTAAAACATATTATAAATAGTGCAAGGTACTTTCTTTTATCGTAAATCTCTTACAATTATATAATATTATAATTAATTTTTAAAAGTCACAAACCATTTTAGATCGGAAG
>NW_012074576.1:0-392 GCF_000956235.1 Wasmannia auropunctata
TATTAATCAAATTAATGGAAAATTTTATGGAAAGTTATTTAATGGAAAGTTTGCATCAGTACCGCATTTAAAAAATAAGAAATGTCAATTGTAAACAATTTTGATGAGTCATAATAACAGATTAAGTAAAACAATTCATTAATGCATTAGTGCATTTATTTATTTATTAGCTACATTATTTAATTGTTACAGGCACTCGTTTTTTCAATTGCTATTGCATTCTATGTATTTTGTATATAAATATGTGAAAAAATTTAATTGTTTTCAAATTTCAGACATTTTCAATTGTCTACGCAATAATGAAAGAATGTAAAACGGAAAATTACATTGGCATTTTAACACAATAAGTTCTTAATACAGTTCTTAATGCAGTTGAAATAAGACTTGACATA
>NW_012074577.1:0-743 GCF_000956235.1 Wasmannia auropunctata
TTATACGAAGTTATTACGTTCACCGAGCATATTCAGCGTACATGTATGCGTTCTTAATTCTTTTGGAAAAGTTTCCCTTAAAATATATGCCAGTCGCTTCATTTCAAGATAGACACTTTGTCGGAAGGGTCGAATGTTCTGATTTATTTCTTGGATTTCGTATTCAGGTAGATGTACAAATTTACAATTTCTATTTCCACTGTAAAGAAACTTACAATTTATCACTTTGTGACTCATTTGACATGGGTTTCTAACACACACACGCAGCATAAAGTCTCGGCAAATCATAATTAACAATTAATGCTGGACACAGCTTACACTATGACAACAAAAAGAAAATACGACAAGAGCAAAATATGACAAACGCAAGGAGCTTCTTCTCTTTAAATATTGCCACACCGGTATTGCAGCAAGGATCATATAGAACCTTAGAACTGACAAATATATAATACAAGGATGCGTTCAGAAACTCTTTAAATCCTGGCACAGACTTTTAAGCTGGAAGCACAGACTTTTGCATAAAGCGCGGTTTACATAGAGATGTAAGATCCATCTACAATGAAAATAAGTTGTAAGCATGGGCGTATATAGGAATATACACGGACGGGCATAAAGTTGCGGGGGGAAGCCATGGACATAGGAATATAAGGGGACAGAGCACAAAGTCGTAACTTAGGCGAGGGGAGTGAAGCCGAAATGCGAGGAGGGGGGGAATTGTGTCCAGTTCACTCTTATTGGGTCCT
>NW_012074578.1:0-860 GCF_000956235.1 Wasmannia auropunctata
CCGTCAATCTTAGTGATATACGATTCATTTTTTCAATAAAATAAAATGAATATATACAAATTATATATTAAATCAAGTAAAATTATAATCAAATCAAATAAAGAATAAAATGAAATAAAACATGACATAAATTAAATTAAAAAATAAGGAATAACATAAATAAAATGAATAAAATCAAATAAACAAATAAAAAATAAAATGTAATAAAATAAATAAGAAATAAATTTTAAAACGTAAAGTAGAAAAGACAGAATAAAATAAATATTTTGTATTTGTGTAAATAATAGATTTTAGAAATGTAGCACTAATCATGACTGAAAAGTAATTTTTCTAAAGTAGTTTTGTTTATCTTAATATTTAAACAATAAGAATAAAAAGTTTATTAAAAGGTGTATTTTATTGATCTAAAATTGATTTAAAAAACCAAATTGGTATTATCTTCAATGTATAATACAATCATTAAAATCATTTTGTAAATATTATACCTCGAAAAACATCTGTTATTTTAAATTTAAAAAAATTCATATGGTATTATCTTTAATGTATAACACAATCACGTAGAATCATTTTATTATTAATGAAACAAAAACTTAGCAAAAATTAGTAAAATTTGGAAAAGACATTAAAAATGTAGAAAAAACCGTCAAGTATATTTTTTAACGTTTTTACCTAAAAAAAATTGTATTAAATTGAAAAAAATGAGATCTTTGTATCATCTTAAATATATAATACGATCTCGAAAAAAAGACTGTTGTCAAATTACAAAAAAACTTAAGTGGCATTATCTTTAATATATAACAATCACGCAAAATCATTTTGTAATTAATATACCTCAAAAAAACAGATCGGAAGAGCACACG
>NW_012074579.1:0-367 GCF_000956235.1 Wasmannia auropunctata
TTTATCGCTATTATAAATGGCTGCCGAATAAATCAAACTTATGATTGGCCATTCGACGCCATTTTTAATATTTTCTAGTACTTTTGCGATACTGCCATAAGCCGGTCGCGCTTCTCTGATAAGGACTGATCTAGGACTCTAGTCGCACCGTGCCGCACTGCCTTCGCCCCTGCAACTTTGTTCTCTGTCCCCTTATATTCCAACGTCCATGGCTTATACGTGCACTGAACGTGTACCTTTGAGTATATAGACATGGAGGGGGAATGTTGGCTCGAAAACTGTGTCCAAGATGTGTGCGAGAGAGAAAGGTAGACGAGTAATATTCGTCCTCTCTGCGTATGCGTCGATCATTTAACAGACAGAGAGG
>NW_012074580.1:0-318 GCF_000956235.1 Wasmannia auropunctata
TGATACGCTCGCTCGCTAAGCCCAACCGCAAGGAAAGGAAAGGCATCAACGAGAATTTAAGTAAAAGTCTAATCTGCTTCCTAATTACAAGAAATTTAAGAGGAATTTAATCTACCTCTTAGTTATATTAATGAGAATTCAAACAAGAATCTATTTACTTCTGAAAAGATACCGGTAACTTTCAATCCGTGGAAAATAGACATTAAAAATGTAAAAAAACCGCCAAGTATATTTTTTAACGTTTTTACCTCAAAAAAAATTGTATCAGATTTAAAAAAATGAAACCTTCGTATTATCTTAAATATAAGATCGGAAGAG
>NW_012074581.1:0-703 GCF_000956235.1 Wasmannia auropunctata
GCAAGCAGTTGCGTAATTTCAGCGGCTTTGAATTTGCCGACGCATCAGATGAATTTCGAGCAAAACTCGAGTACTCTGCGGCTTTTTCAGTAGGCGATTTGACATCTATCTGTAATATCTTGGGCTTGGATTATGCCGATACCAAAGAAGAGTTGCGACAGAGAATTATTCGGGCGCTAATGGACATTCAATCATTAGTATCGCGCGAGGACGATGATGATACCGAAGCCGAGGACGAATTGGATGCATCGGTAGAACCGGAAGAGATAGAAGAGCCACAAAGACGACGACAAAGACAAGCCGATAAAACGAGCGACGTAAGTAGCCAACGAGCAAGCGACAATATTTCTTCGTTGAGTAGTGCTGATTCGGAAAACAATGACGAATTTCCGCCGAGACGTAAGAGACGACATGGCACGAGAATCACTTTCAACTTTAAAGTTGTAGAAGATACTATTCGTCCGTTCGATGGGAGCGATCAATATCCAATCGAAAAATGAATCTCAGATTTTGAGAATTTGGCAGCTTTGTTCAAGTGGAACAACATTCAGAAACTGGTATTCTGCCGTAAGTCTCTCAAAGATGCCGCTAAAACGTTTGTACGTGGGTTAAGTGTCACGCAGTCCTGGGAGACATTAAGAGATGCGTTAAAAGAAGAATTTAGTCGTAAGGTGAGTGGTACCGACATTCACCGGAAGCTAGC
>NW_012074582.1:0-700 GCF_000956235.1 Wasmannia auropunctata
ATAATATTTTTAGTTTAGGAAGGATGTAACGTACGGATACTTTTTTATATACTTGGCGTAATCTTTTTCTTTTTTTTTAAAAGAGTTTTGGTAGGATATTTGCTTTTTACGAAATTATATGCGCGCTCACGTGATTTCTAAGTGAGAGGTTTCTTTTTTAGAAATATTTATTGCGTTTTATGAAATTATATGCGCGCCCACGTAATTTCTAAGTAAGAGATTTCTTTTTTAGAAATATTTATTACTTTTTATGAAATTATAAGCAAGTCCCCTTAGTCTTCTAAGTCAGAAATTTTTTTAAGAAATATTTATTGCTTTTTATGAAATTATATGCAAGTCCCCTTAGTCTCCTGAGTTAGATTTCTTTTTTAGAAATTTGTATTTGCTTTTTATAAAATTATATGCGCGGCCATGTGATTTCTAAGTGAGAGATTTCTTTTTTAGAAATATATATTTTTTTTATGAAATTATGTGCAAGTCTTCTAAGTCAGAAATTTTTTTTTTTTTATTTGTATTTGCTCTTTACGAAATTATTTGCGCGCCCTCGAGACTTTCAAGTGAGAGATTTTTTTTTTAATTTGTATTTGCTTTTTACGAAATTATAAGCAAGTTTCCGAGTCTTCTAAAGTTTTTTTGGTAGAAATTTGTATTTGCTTTTTACGAAATTATATGCGCGCCAACGATCGGAAGAGCACACGTC
>NW_012074583.1:0-600 GCF_000956235.1 Wasmannia auropunctata
AAAAGTGACATAATTTTTATACAAACACTAAAATAGGGTCCTTACAGAACCTTCATAAGTTCGACATTAGTACAGCGTTGATGCCGTACTCGAATACGCATGCGCGAAAAGGTGACTCGCCTAACAACACTGCCTCCGACAATTCTGGCGCCAAAAATAGTCTCTACTTTTGGGATGTATCATGTATATACATATTTATACATACGCATATGTGTGTATATATGTATATACACACACAATTTAACAAAATACAGTTGCAATATTTAATTTCAATGTTGTATGTTACAATTATAAAAGTATATATATATACTTTTATAATTGTAACATACAACATTGAAACTGCAACTGTATTTTGTTAAATTATATTATATATATATAATATATATATTATATTGTTAAATTTTGTTAAATTGTAATAAAGGTTTAAAAGGTATGCATTTAATTGAAACCTGCGGCTGAAAAATATCTGATCACATCGTGCAAAATCCATTTGGCGAACAAATCTCTTAATTTAGGTTGTTCTGCAGTTTGTACTGCTCGGTACAATTTCTTCTTACTTGTATAACCCATAGGATAAAAACAACTAGATTTCGATTCTGA
>NW_012074584.1:0-870 GCF_000956235.1 Wasmannia auropunctata
TTCGTTACCCGTAATACCGACGTGTGCCGGTATCCATATATAAATTACTTTCTTATTCAGTTCTTTTGTTAGCTTATAATGTAATTTCTTAATCTCTATAATATACATGTTTTGGTATACGTTAATCTTATTATTGTACAGAGCTTGTAATACTGATTTGGAATCCGTTAGTATAACTATCTCATTACTTCTCTTATCCGCTTCTATTATCATTAATTCCAGAGAAGCTTTGATCGCAAAAGCTTCCGCTGTAAACGACGAACAGCTTTTTGACATACTAATGTTGTATGCTGTTTCTTGTTCTTCTATAACTATACTGGCCCCAGTGGATTTTCCTTTTTTACGCCATGAACCATCTGTGTAAATTATTGTCGCTTCTTTTTTTAAACTGTATTCTGTCGTAATTCTATCGAAGACCCAATCAGCACACAATATTTTTTAAATGTTTTTTAAATGTTTTTTTAATGTTTTTTTTTCATTTTCTGAACTCATTTTGGAAAAAATATTTATTTAACATTTATTTAATATTTTTTTTATATTAAATATTCGTTTAGAATAATGATTTCTAAAAAACGTTTTTTAAACGTTTATTTAATATTTTTTAAATATTTATTTAACGTTAATTTTACATTTGAAATAATGATTTGAGTATACATTTTTTAAACGTTTATTTAACATTTTTAAAATATTTATTTAACGTTAATTTTACATTTGAAATAATGATTTGTGTATACATTTTTCAAATGTTTATTTAACATTTTTTAAATATTTATTTAACGTTAATTTTACATTTGAAATAATGATTTGAGTATATATTTTTTAAACGTTTATTTAACATTTTTACTGAGTCGACAAGGCACACAGGGGATA
>NW_012074585.1:0-392 GCF_000956235.1 Wasmannia auropunctata
TATATATATATATATATAATTGTTTTAATTATTTTAATCATACAACGTGTTATCTATTGAATTGGAAATGTTAAAAATGTTCTATATATTATAAAAGTAGCAAGAGAATGAAAGTTCAAGGGAAAAAAGTTATAAGAGAACAAAATAATATTAGAGGTACCAAAGGAATTCCCATCATTTCGACTCTTCCTCTTATTGCCATTAGCACATGTATGGTACTGGTATGGAGTTTATGCATTCTGTACTTCTTGGACCAATAAAGCAATTCACAAAACTTTGGTTTGAATCAAATGGAGAATGGAGTGCGAAAAGTTCGTTAAATGACATTGACAAGTTTCTTTTAAAAATTCGGCCTCCTGATACTTTTCATCGTATGCCGTCTTCTGCTTGAA
>NW_012074586.1:0-522 GCF_000956235.1 Wasmannia auropunctata
TATCGCTGTTACAGTATTGTGATTAGAAAAATATAGATTTTTTCACAAAATTAGGCATTTACCGATATTATCCGTATAATTAAAAGAAATAATAATTTATTCCTACAGAATCGTTATCCGTCCGATAAAGGATACACTGTAGCGTCTCTGTTAAGTACAAATACAAAAACGTCTCCTAATCGTCATGTAGCGAAAAAATATACTTGACGGGAGACGCTACCGCGTCTCCTGATGCATATCACTTGAGTCGAGTAAGTTAACACAATTTTTATTTTTAATTAAAGACAGTATTGGACAGTACTGGGACACTGGATTTTACTTTTTAATTGGATATAGCAGTTTTATAAAGTTAAATATCATTTACAATTAATTATATTTTTTTTAATTAGATAGTACTACTTGGGTTCAATTTTTTTATTTGGTACAATTACGTAACATATTGTTGGAATTGAGTAAGATATTCTATTCTTATAGAATTAAAACTTGGCGCTAGTTATTGATATCAAATATTTAATTAATTTA
>NW_012074587.1:0-468 GCF_000956235.1 Wasmannia auropunctata
TAGATACAGATAAAGTATGTTAAAAGACATTTCTTATTGCATTATATTTATATTATATTATTGCTATAATTAACTATATATTTATTTATATTTTTAAAACTAATCATTTATTTTAGTAGACATTTATATATTACATAATAGTTATAACTGATTATTCATTTTAATAGAACGATGAAAGGCCAGATCCAACTACATTGTCTCTTTTCTTATATCTTTCCGTGCGATAGAGGTTACATAATCTCTGTCATGAGCTTATGTTAGCTAAAAAAATTACGAAAATAGGATAACACGCAATGGGGCAATTCTTCTCGAGTAAAAGATCCTCTATAAAACAGGCATTAATCCAAAGTATATCATTTATAATTCACTCAAGGAGACTTTTCCTGTTGCATATCCTATTCTTATGATTTTTTTATTGGGCTCATAACAGATATAAACCATCTATTAGAGATCGGAAGAGCACACGTC
>NW_012074588.1:0-1110 GCF_000956235.1 Wasmannia auropunctata
TATAATGATGATACTAGAACAGCAGATCTTTCAAATCAAATTACAATTAAAATTGGAGCAAAAGTTATAAGACGCAATATTGATATCAGTTTGGACCTTGTAAATGGAACAATTGCTACAGTTATTTCAGTTGTGCAGGATACAATTACTGATTACATAGAAAAGATAAAACTTCTTTTACCGTAAGGAATATTTTATTGAAAGAGTAAGTGTTAAATTTCAAGTTATGGATAGAGCATATGTTATTAGAAAACAATTTCCGTTATCCTTGAGTTATGGCATTACCATTCATAAAAGTCAAGGATTAAGTTTGCATAACTGTGCTATGGATATAGGTAATTCTGTATTTAATTATGGTCAGGTTTATGTTGTATTATCTCGGGTAATGTCTTTGAATGGACTACATTTGATTAATTTTGATCCTTCATCTGTAATAGTCAGTGAAGAAGCTATTATCGAATGTAACCGTTTAAAACGGATATGTAATCCAGAAGCAGAAATGGTTACTATTTCAAGAGGTTGTTATCGTAAAGTAAAAGATGTTCCGTGGATATTATCTAAAGAAATTATTTCCGTTCAGGAAGCAGATAAAAAAGTTCGACAAAAATCTGCTTAGGTTATACGCGGTTTTCAAAATGAAGATAAAGTTTTATCATATGCAAATGCAGTATTACAATGTTTGTTAAATTTAGATATTCTCAGAAAACACTTGTTTTCTTGTGATAAAATAAATGTTTTAAATACGTTAGCGCATCGGTATGAAAATGGAATGCCCAATTTGAATATATATGCAGTATGACAATATTTAGAAGAGTATTTTTCTATTAATATTCAACGAAATGCATCTGAATTTTTTGTAGCTCTGTGCGCAAAACATGATATAATAACCATAATTTAGTCATTAATTAAACACTAAAGTTTCTATTTTATTAAAACTTAGACTATTTCTTTTTTTACTTATAATTTGTCATATATTTATACGTCTTATTTTTTTAAGTGGAGTAGGCCTATTGGAGATACCACTAAAAAACGCATTAACACTAGTACCTCTTGCGTGATTTAGAAAACTATTGTCAAAACCTAAATTATATATATATATATATATATATA
>NW_012074589.1:0-1344 GCF_000956235.1 Wasmannia auropunctata
TATTATTTTTAGAATGTTATAGACTTATCTGTTTAGTAAGACAAAGATTTGATACATATTTCTCCTTTCTCCCTCTATTTACAGGATGAAACGAGGTCTATAATTGTTTTGTTTAAGACGTATAGGAGCTTCGCCCCCCTATCCCTTACACCCCCACCTCCGCCTGTGTCCATACTACCTACTCTTCCCTCAATCTCCTCCCCAACTCTTCATCTTATATTAAAAAGTTAAAGTTTTATTTTATTAATTTTAATTATTGTTTATATTATTAAGATTATTCAAAGTCATGATCTTAACAACATGTGTCCATTAATTTTTACTTTTTTTGTTAATAACTTTTTAACGAATAACGAGCGACGGCTAAAACCTCTTGATAGTCACTCAGGGTCATAACCATGACAACATATGTGAAGGTCAAGGTCATTGGGGCTGGGTCCGTTGTTATCAATATTTACCAAATAAATTGTTATAGTTATAATAAAAATAGTATTAAATGCTTTCCATTTGATGACACAAGTCAACACAATTAGTATTAGATGCAAGTTAGCATCAAGTTTTTATTAAATTGATTAGCAATTTAATACGTGATAATACGGTCCTGTTTTAATCATGGGGGGTTGCGTTGAATCCGGAAAGTAACGGCACGCAGTTTAGTCGAAACTAGGATACGTATGTAAAATCACATAATAAAAATTGTTAGTACCAATATCCTGATATAACCGTTGCATTAGCCCATCTTATTCATTATAATATACAATATTTCTCATTAACATAAAGGGATTCGTTTCTTCTCACGTTCAAGAAAGGAATGAATGTCGGCTTTCTCTGTATCGATCGCTAGGAGCACACATATTTGTTTTAAAATAAAAGAAAACGAACTTTAATAACTATACAGGGCTGCTAAGAAAAATCATAAGTTTAACGCTGAACTAATTAAATTAAAAGTAATCATAATAGTGAAAATGAGACATTAACCCGATTTCCCTTACAGTTTCTCAGAAGTGGGATACGAGGGACATACAGATTTGTTTTATGATTCAAGAGTAACGCAGGCCTGTGTCTTTAATTTGTGTGAAGAAAACGAACTTTAATAACTATACAGGGCTGCTAAGAAAAAGTTTAACGCTGAACTAATTAAATTAAAAGTAGACATAATAGTAAGAGTGAGACATTAACCTGATCTCTTACAGTATATATATATATGTATATGTTGCAGCTTTTTGTATAATTAGCCTTTTTGCAAAAAGGCTAGCCTCTTTGCAAAAAGACGCCTTTTTGCATAACGCCTTCGAAAATGGTTTGGGTTAGTTTTCTTGGCGTTATCCAAAAACTGTCTCTTATACA
>NW_012074590.1:0-306 GCF_000956235.1 Wasmannia auropunctata
AAAAACAACTTTGAGAAAAATTGTGTTTTTTGATCATTTCCTTAAAAAAAAACGTGTTTTTCGTTTTTCATAAATATCTCAGTTTCTATTCGATTTACGTAAAAAATGTACTATATCAAAATGAAAGGTTGTAAATTTTCTACATAATACTTTTTTAATATCTCTGTCCGTCAATTTGTGTGCAAGATAGAAGATTTGTGTACAGTTGTTTGAAGAAAGAATATTTTGCGAAAATTTTATTATTGCAAATTATGGTCAATATTTTATGTAAAAATGAAGTTTCTGTAAACAGATCGGAAGAGCACA
>NW_012074591.1:0-582 GCF_000956235.1 Wasmannia auropunctata
TGTGCTCTTCCGATCTATTATTTGCTTCGAGATAAGCTGTATTATATATCTTGGTATCCTGTGTTTGATCAAAAATACACTGAAACATACGTATTGATTATACTTTATGACAAATTAGTTTTACTTTATTACAAAGTTTAAAGAGATATAATATTTCTTTATATATAGTAAATGTACATGTGCGTATAATAAATTTAATGAAAAATTTTTAATTTATCTTTAATTAATCTGATTTTATAAATTTCTACCTATTTTAGAGATATTATAGTATTATAGAAATGTTTTCATTGTTAAAAGAGTACGTGTATGTACATACATACATATTATAAGGCGGAGTTCTTTGATTATAAAGCGCTCGCATATATGATTACTGGCTTATATACTAGTTCACTTCTTCAATTATCTACCCACCCATTCCTATTAACAACTTCAACTTATCGCTCAACTTTTTATTACATTTTTTCTTTCTTTTTGGATCCCGAATCACCTCCCGAAGTATTGCAAGCAATTTACTGGACACCCTGTGTATATATGTATATATTCACATAACAAAAAATTTATATAAATTCCAATATTGTTTCA
>NW_012074592.1:0-678 GCF_000956235.1 Wasmannia auropunctata
TCAGTCATTCAACTTATTTTATTTATAGTAATATATATTACATTTATTTATATATTTATTTAGAGCCACTATTTATTATAAAATAAAAATATGGATAATTCAAAAGAAAATTTTAAAAAACACGTAACACAATATAATATTGAAAAAAATAAGAAATGCAAAAAAAAACATTTATAAACGTCTTCTTGCATAATTACATCATAAGTTAATTGTAATATTTGTTGCATTTCAAATTTTTTTTTTGGTGACTTTTTTGTAATCGGAATCCTATTAAAGATAAAAATGAATCCATTTCGTTAGGTTCTGGTGGCGGAGAAAGAACTATTCTGTCTTTTTTACATATGGCATCGACCATTCTGTCTATTGCACTATTATCATTTTTTTCCTTTTTCTTCCTTCATTCAAATATATACCTGTTTGGCTATCTGCGTTATCTTCATCATCATCGTTGATTGTTATTAATATATTTGAGTCAATCTCACTGATTATGTTAGATACAGTGCTGTAATATATTTATTATATTTATTATTTTATTGTTATTTTTATTTTTTATATTTAGATATAATTAATTAAATACTTTCATATATAATTTAAATAATTATTTAGTAAATTTAAACATTTATGCTTACTTTTTCTAAAGACAAGAGTCTTTAAGAAAACTCATAGAATGGTAATGAG
>NW_012074593.1:0-759 GCF_000956235.1 Wasmannia auropunctata
AGTGAATTACAAGGAAAAAATGATACTTGGACAACACTTGGGAGGGAATCCGAACGCATTGCAATGTGCCTGCCGCCTCCGCTGGGTTCGGGTGTAATTGAAGAGCGATATGACATTACCAACCATTTGAGCTGTACCGAGGATAACAAACACGACTGTTTTACGTTACCAAATCACTATTGAAAAAAAAACATAAACTAATTTTTACTGCCGATATAATAAAATATTATTGTTATGTATTACCGTTATATCTGTGTAGCGCGCACGATATTTCGTATATTGAGGTGCGCTGCGATAGCACATATGATTGCGTGGCGAACGTTGATTGGTTGCTCCGAAAGTCTGCGCAAAGGAGAGCAACTTAGGCGAACAAGGAGAAAAGCGAGCGGAGAATCAAGAAGACCGTTCGACTGGCCACGCGGCGCGAATAATCATTCTTAGCATTGTAAAATAGTTAGATAATAAATATCTTTTGAAATTAACAAAGAGTTGTGATAATTATAAGTGGCAGAAACACAACAATTATATATTTTATTATATTAGATATTTATTACATATTTTATTATATCGACAGTAAAAATTAGTCGTTTCTCTGAGGAGAATATATGAAATGATTTAATTCGATCTTAATACATACACTGCTCAAAAAAATTATGGCATAGAAAAATTCTGAGCAAAAATTGGTCAACTTTGATTAATGGTAACTCCGCGAAAAATCAGCGTAAAATGATGAACTTTTTTTCAAATGAAAGCTTGAAA
>NW_012074594.1:0-591 GCF_000956235.1 Wasmannia auropunctata
CTTATTTGTTATAAATTTAACATATAATATATATTAATATTAACATATAAATAATATATAAAAAGTACTCAACTTTTATCTATTTTTCTATCAATTAAGTTTATAATTATTGACTACAACTTCGAGATTCATTAAATGAAATAGGTTGGGTTGTCGATCGATGTGCGTGCAACATTAGACAAGGATAAAGATGACTCTCATTTTCTCTCTCTTTTTCTCAGCTCACGTTTCCAGTCAAAGGCACCGCTATGTCTCTTCTACTCTATGTATATAAACTCTTTGGTTCTGATTGACTTCTGCTTTTCCGTTTTCCGCTTTTCTGTCAAAGTGTGAATTCGCTCTAAATCCTGATTGACCTTATAGATTACACCGAGCATTTGATACGCATACTAACTAGAAACTTTCTATTAAATTATTTTAATTTTTACAATACATTTAAAGAATGATGTACTAAGCTGATACACTATGCATTAATATGATTAATTAAATACATATATCATGTATAAGTTTATATGCATCGTCGAAATTAAGAAAATTTAATAGAAAGTTACTAGTTAGTACGCGCTGTCTCTTATACACATCTCTGAGCGG
>NW_012074595.1:0-952 GCF_000956235.1 Wasmannia auropunctata
TAAATTTTTTTTTAAATGATTAGTATCTTGATAACTATTGCGAAGATCGCAAAATGGTAGAGAACTTTTTGATTCAGTTTAATCCACTCTATCTGCCCACGAGCGCTTTACCATTGAATACCGGACACCCTATATATATGTATGTATACATACAGGGTGTCCCAAAACACGCGGATTTCCTTTTAAGTGCGGATTTTTTAAAATATTCTAAGACGAAAATCTTAATACGAAAATGCCGAGACTATTTTTAAATTAGTAGTGATTAAAGTTGGCTAATCACAGAATTGACATTTCGCGCGTTCAAGCATAATGATCATGACAAGTGATAGAAGTGCTACGAGGGCCCTCTTAACAACGCCGAAATTATCATACAAATATGAAATAATATTTTTGCTAAGAAATTATTTTTTCTTTTATACAAAATCTATTTGTACACTAAATAATCAATTAATATCGGAACATATTAAAGATATCAATACAATTACGATCAATATTATGTCAACTGTCAAAATAAATTTCATATGTTTATTTACCTTGTATGATGAATATTTTTGTAATATCGATAGATAAACCATTATTAATATGAAACGAATTGAATATGTTAATACAATATAATTAAAACTGAAATTTGTCCAATTAACCTATTTAATCCAAATGTATTTATATCAAATCGATAATTATCGTTAATTAAAAATATAGGAATTAATAGATTTTTAGATTTTATACTCTTTTTAAAGTTTAATTTAATTTATCGTCTTTAATATGTATTACACTGAAAACACACATTACAAGACTAATAACAAGAGAAAAAAGAAGAGAAGACGTTTAATAATTTCTGATGATGTGAATGTGTGCGTGCGCGCGCGCGCGCGCGCGCGCGTGTGTGTGTGTGTGACAGAGGAAGAGAGAGGGAGGGGAGAGAGGAAGGGGAGGGAGGGAGAGAGAGAGAGAG
>NW_012074596.1:0-386 GCF_000956235.1 Wasmannia auropunctata
ATCGCACTCAATACACAATTGGGCCCGTCGAAGAAGATTTGTTGTAGCGCTAATAATCATATTAGGTGTTATAGTGGCAATGGCTTCTATTATTTTGTCTTCTAATTCTTCGAGATCATCAATCGGTTCCTGGTAAACATATTGAAAATCGACCTGGTTTCGTGCGTTTGGAAAGTACAATACATAAGCCATTTTATTTACTTTTTTGTAGTTTTTAAATTAAATAGAATTAAATACAAAGTGGTAGTTTCGACGACGTCATATATCTATTGGCAGTTTTGAAAGCAGTGTATATAAAAATTATAAGTAAAGGCAGTTTCGACACATAGGTGTATATAAAAAATATATAGAAAGGCAGTTTTGACACCATGGTGTATATAAAAAAA
>NW_012074597.1:0-705 GCF_000956235.1 Wasmannia auropunctata
AGAGATGTGTATAAGAGACAGGAGCAATTGAGAGCCACGCTAAAATTTTGCAAAAAGCACTTGAAAATTATCAAAGTAAGTATATATGTATAATTACTCTGAATCAGCTGTGTATTTAAAAATTTAACTCCAAATTTGATAAATTATATATTAAGCTAGCTTAACGCTGATGCGCCCACATGATACTAAATTTTCTAATATTATCGTGGACAGACACAAGGCTTTATAAACTCTGCTATTATTATATTCGAGCGAATATCCGCAAATGCAGCTTCGAAGCATTTATCCGTTGATAAAATTTACTAGATGAAGCATTGGAAAGTGCGCCAATTTAAACATGTATAAAAATTATCATCATTATTTCATTTTTTTTGTTTTACAGATTTATGGATAGATTTTATAAAATTGCAGGAAAAATATAATATTTTTATGTATACATGCATTGCTATGAATTATTATTATTATTATTATTATTATTATACGTATTATTATTTTTATGTATACATGCATTGCTATAAAATAAATATGTATTACTAAAATAAGAGCCTGTGCATATAAATATCACATCCCAGACAGCACAAAGTCGTCTAAATGATGACTAAAAAGATATCTGCAATAAGTCCTAAAGACGTCTAAAAAGTTGTGTGAAATGAGTCCTAAAGACGACTAAAAGATAGCTATAAAAAGTTTTAAAGATGACTAAAA
>NW_012074598.1:0-424 GCF_000956235.1 Wasmannia auropunctata
TTCATGAGCGGCTGTCATTGCATATTTTGACAGTTGCATGCATTGAAGTTGATATGTAATTGTAAGTAATAGTAAAAAGTAAAAAGTGCAGCTAAATTGCGCTCGCGAAGCGCGCGTCTGTAGTGCTAGTGTGTCAAAAAAAAAACATGTCCGTACAGATTGACATCTGAATCAATAACTGCGTTGTCAAGGGACGATTTTCTAATGTCGCGATCGATAGTATCGATATCGCGCGGCGGTATTAACCCGAGCGACATGCCGGTCATTTATAGTTATAATTGGGAAATTTTTTAAAATGTAAAATATTTTACGTCAATTTTAGTAATATGTAGTTAATCTTAAGAACGATTGAAGAGGACCAAGTTAGGTCAAAACGTCTCGTTACAAATTATTGTACACCATATATAGATCGGAAGAGCACACG
>NW_012074599.1:0-1136 GCF_000956235.1 Wasmannia auropunctata
TTTTCATTATACTTATTTTCTGTATATCACATCACGAGTTATATTTTCTGTTATTATATATATCACAAGTTTATAACACACGGCTGACACGGCTTTTTCGGCTTTGCTGCTCGTTCGTTTTTGCTGTTCGTTTGGTTGAACTTCAATAAGATGCGGCAAAATGTATTTTGCGCCGGAAGTGCGTCATCTAAGTAACATTTTTAATGAATTGCCAATAGTAATGAATTGCTGCGACTGCACACTGCGCATGAAATGGCACCTTAATGAGCGAGACTTGAGACTTAAGATTTAAGAAAATTGACCAATCACAATCGATTATTCTTCTAATTACACGAGATGAATAATCGATTGTGATTAGTCAGTTTTCTTAAATCTTAAAAGACGTTAATTCGTGATGTCATTTCCGTTCGTAAGGCAGTCCCGTCTTTACTTTAGCCTTAATTTTAATCTTTAAGCGAATTGACGAAATTTCAATTCTTATGTCTAAAAGTCTACGGCTTAAAGTCGCGCGATATAAGAATCAATCATCACACTGCCTTCCATTGCCTTTTTTTGCGTCTGCTTTCTGATTGGATGTTTGGTCGTTAAAGCTTAAAATTATAATCGTTTATTTATTGTAAACACTACTCACACTACGATGTAACGGCTTAAGTCTTAACGCTTACGGTTTAAGATTTAGGGGCTGTCTACAATACATCGTATGTCAGTCACCTTAAGGGGCTTTCTACAATAAGCCGTTAGTCACTACTCATATCATATTAACTAAGAATTGACCAATCATAGTCGAATATTTTTCTTACATTCAACTGTGATTGGTCAATTCTTACGATTTACGGCTTACAATCTGACATACGACGTATATATTGTAGACAGCCCCTAAAGCTTAAATCTTAAGTCTTAAGTTTCATTGTAGAATGCTTTACGGAGGCAGTGTTTTACCACAACAATGAAATATTTAAATGGATTGAGAAGTTTAAAAACGGTTGAACCAAGCATGAAGGGGTGGGACATCTTCACTCGATAGCAATATTAATCAGTGAAGGTGCCTTTTCATGCTGATGCTCGACGCTCATTTTTGACGTCAAAATTACGTGATCATAGTTGGCTTGCACGAAAAGCGACAATATCAAGTTTAA
>NW_012074600.1:0-933 GCF_000956235.1 Wasmannia auropunctata
AGATGTGTATAAGAGAAGACCTACGTGTTTAATCTTAAGTTTTTATTGATAGCAATATATCCAATTATAATTTTTTCTCGTTTTCTTATCGCGAATATGGAATAACAATAATATTGAAATTATAATTTCAAATTATGATTAATATTATTATTATTCCATAATTATTCTATAATCTATTCTGTGTTCTACATTCGATTTATTGAAGTTTGCAATGTAGTTAATGTAGAAATTTGATTGTAAACGTTAATTTTTATCGCTTAATTGCCGCAAAGTTATTTCCGTGTACTGGGAATCATATAGTGGCCATGATGTAAGATTTATTCCTGCAGTTAACTAATATGTAATTGGAGCAGCCTGTCATATATTTCAGACAGAAATCACATGCTAACACAGTTATAAAGAATAGGTTTACGAGAGTATTGTGAGTAGCGTGATGAAAGAACGTCAGAAAAAAATATTTTTGAAATTGCCTATGCTTATCTTAAAATTTCTCTAGGATTAATGTTACATTATAGCATTTGGCATAAAAAAAGTTTGAAATTTGAGGTTCAAAAAATGAGTCTTTTAAAATAAGCGAAAAAACAAATCTTTTTGTCATCACTTTTTGTATTTTTATTTTATCGTATTTGTGCGTAAAAAATACATGAAAAAAGAAATATTAGAGCCATTAAAGAAACCTTATTATAATATTAAAGCTATTAAAGAAATATTATTTGTTAGTTTCATGAAAATTATAATTTGTATCTTAAACATTTTTTCTTATAAATAAATTTGAAAAATAAAAAAAAACTTAATGATCATTTATTATACGTATAATTTAATTTTGAACGAGACAGAAATCGATGGATTCCTTTTTTTCTTTATTGCCCGATTAGGATAAACGTAATTGCTTGCTGTTAATTACTACAATTTTCTGATACACATTACTGTAAT
>NW_012074601.1:0-947 GCF_000956235.1 Wasmannia auropunctata
TAGCAGTATGTGCGTGCCCTTGTAATTTGTTAATAATAAGTTGCACGAGGTGGTATTCATAATATCGCGGAATTAGGCTCAAGGCTCGGTCGCACATTTTACAAAATTGAAACACGGAAATCTTGTGTATGTCGTACTTTGGTATTGTATCTATAACATCTTTCAACCGGATGGGTGACTCTAATTCGGGTGGCGTTCCTCCGCCATTTCTTCTCCCATAGTTCCTTGGCACACGCTCGTATAAGTGGCCTTCCGACTGACGCGTATCAGCGATGCGTTGCGATGTCATCATGGAAGCCATAGCTCGTTCCAAATGTTCAAGGCGAGAGTTCATAGTATCACACTCTCCTCGTCCTTGGTTTAAGTCTTGACGCAGCTTGTCTAGCTCGTCCTGTTTTGCTTGTAAAGCTTCAGCCTGTGCACGGAACATCTTTTCCTTTTTAGCTATTCTTTGATTAATTATTTCCAATTCAGCCTGTGTTAAAGTAGTAGTTTCTTGGCTTGAATCTGACATAGCCTTGCTGTCTTGAGACCGTGTATTCGGCATCTTCAAAATATCGTTGTTCCACCTTATATAGATCAAGAAGCGTCACACGCTTGCTACCAATTTAATACCACCAATTGCTGTATCTCAGTTAAATTCTTCTATTCTTTTTATTAGTACAGAATTCGAATTCTTGAATTTAATTATATTCAAATATTATCCTTCTCCTATTCAATGATCAATCTTTTTATCAAATTTCACCTACCTCCTCCACCTCAACGATCAATCTCTTTTAGCACATCCCACCGCTGCCACCATTTATTTTTATGCCCTTCATGTTACGTCTCAAAAGGATTGTTTGTCAAATATTTATTTTATTAAATACTGAAAATTATTGTCAATTCTGGTTGAGCGGACTGAAGAAATCACAAGAGAATTTGTTAGAACAATTACAAAACCGCTG
>NW_012074602.1:0-350 GCF_000956235.1 Wasmannia auropunctata
CGTGTGCTCTTCCGATCTTCAATATTTTCTGTAATTATTATTTTTATATAATGTATTCATTAATTTTTATATCTACTATTCAACATACGCAATATAATGTGATGATAATACATATGTATACTTTTATACATAATATACGTTACATATAAAAGTTGCCATTTTAATTTGTGTGAATTAATCTTTTATATGATGAAATTAAATAATTAAACAAAAAACATTTTATTATTAATAATAACAATATATAGTTATATATATATTGTTTATAATTTATTAATTTGGATTCTCAACTTTTTTTTTTAATAATTAGATGTATGTTAATACTTACTGTTTTTCTTGGGAAGCAAAATCGA
>NW_012074603.1:0-720 GCF_000956235.1 Wasmannia auropunctata
AAAATTTCTGAAAATATTACTGTTTATCTCACGATATATGCTTGATTTATTTTATTATAATTAAAAAATTAAAACGTTTACGTTTTCTATTTTATGTTTTTAATATATTTTATTATTCATATATATTTTCCTATAAATTAATCAGATGACTGTATCGAATATGTAAATGATTATGTATCAAGTACATTATACGCAAGAATTGTTGCAAATGAAAGCTGTAAATTTAATATTCGCTATAATTGTTGCAATTATTATCCCGGCTATTAATGGAAAATCAGTCTCAGATACTTTCGATGTTCCTCGTGGTGGATGTATCCTTATCGCGATGAACCTTGGGTATAATAAAATTATTTTTTTAATATTCTAAACAATCATTAAAATAAAATGATAATAATATAATATTTTGTATATACAGAATGTTGCAGATAAATTAATTTTATTGCTTATTTTGAAATTAATTATTAATTTATTACACACAAAGTTGAAATTTGAAAACTATACTAAATAATAATATTTCTTTTAACTTATTAAACAAAGTTATATTTTAGTTTGACGAAAAATATAAAATAATAGCTGCTGAATAAAATACCAATAAAAAAGTTGTAAATTTGAATATAAGATATGTATTGTACATAGGATATAGAAAATGCGCAAAACATGCAGTGCGTGATTGTTTTTAATATCTGTTGTGACATTGAAAGAGATCGGAAGAGCACACGT
>NW_012074604.1:0-724 GCF_000956235.1 Wasmannia auropunctata
ATTATTTTGTTATATTTATCATAAAAATATAGAGTATTTAAGAAATAGTAATTAGTATAAAATACAAAATTATAGAAAGATTATATGGCCTAATTTGTCCCAGCTTCACGAAAGTAGATATGATTTTTTATTATGTAACTATATTTTGTTAAAGATTTTACGTGTTCGCTAAATCTCAACGTTTATATTGTTTAAAATTTTAATCTTTTGTAAATAAAACATTAAAACAGTATATATAATATTTCATATAATATTTGAAAATAGATATGTATATTAAATATCTTTTCACAATTAATGAATACATAAAACTTACTTATTTTAGTTTACTAAAATTAATTAAAATGTATCCATGGATTGTGGTTATCTACAAATTTTTGCTTTAGTGTTGTGTGATATTTTTTAATAACAGAAATAAAATTTGAATTGACGTTTGAATTGACGCACATATTTTGTGCTTGCTTTAATTTTGCGAATGTTTCTTTCCGATAACTCCCCAAAGTAATAGTTTTAGTTGTAAGTATTTCTTCTCTGATTGCTTTTATTTTGCTATTTTTTTTCTACAAATGTAACAATAATATACCTCTCAAATAATAAGAACATTAGAAATTTTTAAGAGCACAATTGCATTGAATATATAAAATTGCATGAAAGTAAAACATATGTAGATGAAAATGCAATAAAAATAGAATATAAAAGAAGATCGGAAGAGCACACGTCTGAACTC
>NW_012074605.1:0-713 GCF_000956235.1 Wasmannia auropunctata
TGTGCTCTTCCGATCTGTTGAATTGCACATTTGAAAGTTTAAACTTTTGTTGTTTAAATTGAAATATGTGGAAAAGAAAATGAACAATTTATTAACTCAAATCACACAAATAATACAATCGATATAAGCAGGCTATTTATGTATATTTAAGAGATTTATAGCGTTTTTGATTTGTTGTCTCTATCCGACTCCGAATCAAAATAGTCTGTTCTTTTTAGCGTTTCTTGTAAACTTTAACTATTTTTTTATAGCTAAAAAGAACAGATCATCAACTCGGAGTCGAATCAACAAATCGAAAACATTATTAGTCTCTAAACATTTTAATAATATTATTTGCGTGTCTCGAGTTAATAAAATGTCCATATTCAATTACACATTTGAAAGTTTAATTTTTTGATATTCAAGTCAAAATATATGTAAAAAAAAACAATTTATTAACTCGAAATACGCAAATAATATAATCAATATGTAAGAGGACTTTTTATGTATATTTAAGAGATTTAGTTTCTAAACATTCATAAATAACACTATTTGCGTGTCTCGAGTCGAGTTAATAAAATGTCCATGTTCAATTGCACGTTTAAAAGTTTATTTTGAATTTTTATTATTTAAATTAAAATATATGGAAAGGAAAATGAACAATTTATTAACTCGAGACACACAAATAATACAGTCGATATAAGAAGGCTAATTACGTATATTTAAGAGATTTA
>NW_012074606.1:0-794 GCF_000956235.1 Wasmannia auropunctata
CTGAGTAGCACTTGCATGAGCAAAATAAAACTTATTATTTCGGTCAGAAGTTCCGCATGCTTCATTAGATAACGATGTCTTAAGGCCAGTATTGAAAAATCTTTATTTAATTTTTTGCTTTCCATACCGTATTTAGTAAACTCGATTTTAAGAATTTCCAATTGACCGCAAACATGGAGAGTTATTGCGAAGAAAAGTGTATCATTACCTTTGTAAATAAATAAGTTTCAGTGTTGCATTAAAATAATTTATATTCAAAATTTTATTTATGATACAAAGATTTTAGTTTAAAAAAGTTAAAAATATCAAAATATTATTACATTACAATTGCAAGAGGTGCAGCTACAACCATGCTTTAAAAAAAATTTATTAAAAAACATCTAAAGATTTAATATTAAGTACCGATAAAAATAAATATTTTATTTAGATATCTAGTTCAGTTTGTATATTAATAATTAATACAATAGTTAAAAGTGAAAATGTAACAATTAAAAATCTTATTAATGAATTTTATTAGAGAAGTGAACCGTTTAACTTAAGGTAAAATGTGTCGTACGAAAATCTTTTTTATATTAAAAATTATCTTATTACCACAATTGCTATTGGACAATATCATCAATATGATATATTGCAACGCAAAAATCATGAAATATAAACCCGTAGAAAACTGCAAGTCCCCAAAAAATGTTACGGGCACGGGTAATTTCCCGCTTGATGCTTGATTTTTAATAGATACATTAACATGGATGTCTTTATCGCCTATCACCATACCCTGCAGTATGAAAATTATTGCA
>NW_012074607.1:0-438 GCF_000956235.1 Wasmannia auropunctata
ACAGTTCGGAAATTATACTTGTAACTTATTAAAGAAATGGATAGGATGCACGAAAAATTCCGTGAAATTAAGGACTCGTATTCGCTTTTTAAACACGTGCATTAAACAAAATCTGGTACCACCATATTTGAGTAAGGAAAATAGTTGTAACATCAATCTGTTTCATGGCACGTCGGTTAAGAGTTTGGAGACGTTACATGCGAAGCATGTGAACAATGTATTGCGGTTGGAAGTGAAGGACGCCTATAAACGTTTACAATTTTTGAGACATGAAGTCTACAATATTACAACAGAGATATACAAAACGATACCAACATACATTGAAAATGCGTTCTTTAGATTCCAAGAAAAGAACATCGATAGACTTTTTAGAATGGAGAATTTACGTATCGACAGAAAGATCATGAGTTTGATGGCTAAACGTAGGGTTACGATTTC
>NW_012074608.1:0-412 GCF_000956235.1 Wasmannia auropunctata
GAAAGTATCATTTTCTTCAGTGTTCGATTGTATTTGCGACATTTCGCTTGTTTTATTCATTCGGCTTAAAAATATTAGAATTCTTTGCACATTTCCGGATATGCCAGAATTTTAGCTAACAAAATTATCAACATTATTGTTACACCAAATATACATACATTATTAGAAATTGGTCGAACATTTTGTGATCGAAATGTTCTCGAGGTTGGAGTGAATTTCAATGTATCCCTCTTATTATTTTCTTATTCTAATTGTCCTATATTAGAGTCCTAGAATACAGAGATGCGACACGGCGTCGGTTAGGTTAGGCAGCCACCGCCATTTTAATTCAGTAAAGTACTTCTAACCTTATAAGCTGATGACAGTTGATGCAAAAAGAAAATACTTACACCATAATATTAGCTTTTTATTG
>NW_012074609.1:0-517 GCF_000956235.1 Wasmannia auropunctata
ATATATCTTTTATTATAATATTTTACTTAGCGTAGCTTTTACTTATTAAGCCTTAGCTCCTCACTCCTGTACCTTTTTATCTTTATACATTTATATATTTTTCAATATATATTTTTAACTTTTATACTTCCATATATTTATTAACTATTATTTAACAAGTATTTTTTGAACCTAATACTGAGTAATATTGAGTAAAAAAAATTGTTCTCTCTGGCACAGAGAATCACATTTTGCATATATAAAATATTTAGGACCCGGAACCAGCGGAACCATGGACTGGTAACAGAGATGCCTCGAAACACGGAAACAACTCCGTGCAAATGAATGTTTTCACACGCGAAATTGAAGGTGATGAAGATTGTCTCTATTTAAATGTGTACACCACGAAAATCGAACCTTCGAAGAAGCGTGCGGTAATGGTGTGGATCCACGGCGGTGGTTTCTTTTTTGGTTCCGGTGATAAACTCTTCTACGGTCCCGATTACATTGTACCGAAAAATGTAGTTTTGGTTACCTT
>NW_012074610.1:0-1145 GCF_000956235.1 Wasmannia auropunctata
GTGCTCTTCCGATCTAAAGAAAAGTTTCAATAAAGAGTGACCCTAAAAACAGACCAAAAATGCCCTGTATTCTCGCCCTCAATTCCGGATTTTATTTTGGTGATTATTTGTTGAAAATTCTTTCTTATTGTAGAAATAAACAACAAGAAAGTAATAAAACTTTGACCCCAAAGCCACCTCTATTATTCAACCCCCAGCCCAAAAAAATACTTCCTAATAATCATTTCACTCCCGAACGTTACTTTAAATAAAAGTTCTCATTTAAAAATCAAAAGTTGACCTTCAAATGACCTTCAGAAGTGTCTTCAAGGTCACAGTAAAGGTTATCATTTTGTGTACCCTTTTACATTCTACAACTTTTGTCTGAAATATTTTTCTCAAAAATGCTTTGCCTAAAAGCTATATTCGCATGCAAAAATGCGTTTTGAGAAACACGGTATAAAATGATAACTTTAAAGCTTCATAATTTGTCAACAAAGAGTAGACTCCATTTGAAAGTTTCAGAGAATTAGTATCTCATGGTTTATTATCATTTGTCACCAAAATGAAGTCCGGAATCAAGGATGAGAATACAGAGCATTTTTGTGGTCACACTTTGTGACATTTTATTAACATTTAGTATTAGTATATATATTTGGAATTATTAATAATATAAATAAAATGTGTTATAAAAGTAAATATTAATATTCATATTTATTATTTATAACAGACATTTAATATTATAAATATATAATATTATAGTTAAAAATAACTATTTATTAAGTATCAGTGGCGATATAAATAAGGTTAAATTTGAGACTATAGATTTAACAGTGTATACAACATGTAGAGATGTATATAAATGGTTATTAAAAAATAGTACATACATATTTACTTACGTTTTAAATTATTAACAATGAAAGTAAATATATAGTTTCAAATCAATAATTAATTTAGCGTTTTATTATTAAATATGTCTTACCAGAAGTAGTGAGTAGTCCCGTTTTGAATATTGGAGGAATAAATTTATAGAGCATAGCTTTATCCATGCAATTTTCACTTTTTAAGACAATCTACAACAGTATAAATTAGTTATTTTTTTATTGCTATTTATAATGTCATGCGTATTTTTATTTTGTTTAAATAAAGATCGGAAGAGCACACGT
>NW_012074610.1:8150-9168 GCF_000956235.1 Wasmannia auropunctata
GTTAACTTAAATCGTTTATAATTTGAAAAGTATTATAGCCTCGGCATTTTTGTAATTAGGATTTTCGTCTCAAAATGATCTTAGGAACACGTCCTTAAAAGGAAATCCGGTAGAGGTGGGACACCCTGTATATAATTTATACTGTCAGTATAACGTACAGTTATTTTCGAAAGGTATACGCGAGCCATTATGCAAGTAGTGCGCGCGCATGCGCGCGCGCAAGTTATCGAGGCGACTCGACACGAGCGCGAGCCGAGCACTTCGTACGGAGTACAGAGCAAGCAAGAGCAAGTGGTTTGACTGGATGACTGGCTGATTTCATCGTCAGCTGTTATTTTGATCGCATATACGTTTTATTTTTACGCGTTCTGTTCGATTGCGTCTTACTCGGTGTGCCGGTTTGTGTCTGCAGCCCAGCCTTAAATTGTGGATCCGTTTCTTTTTGGTACAGGACGAACTACTACATCTAAGAATAATCTCAGGTAAGTAAGGTTATATTGGATAAATCCATACGAAAAGTTTTATTTCATCTAATTTGATATAGTTTTTTGCATTTTATTTTGTAACTTTAGTATTAAATTTGCTATTGTGCACAAATGGTTTTGTCTAGATTCCATTGTCAACTCTCGTCACGTCGTCGTCGTCATTTCAATCGCACGCGTGCACGTTTTTTTACGCGTTTTGTTGCGGCTGTGTGTGTGCCACTTTTTATTCTGTCCATTTCTGCTGCCTTAAATTGTGGATCCATTTCTCTTGGTACAAGGTAATTACTATATCTCTATAATTCTTTACGCTCTGAGAAGAGGTTATATACGTGAGCGGCTATAAGTTCATACGAAATGTTTTATTCAATGCTTTCTAGCTTTCTACATTTTATTTTATAAATTTAATATTAAATTTGCTGTTACTTCTAGTACTAGTTACTTTAACGCGTTGTCTGTGAAATATTTGATATTAATTAATCTCTTTCAGACTGCGCGGGTTTTATATGAAATGTCTAATTTATTTTTGATGATAT
>NW_012074611.1:0-420 GCF_000956235.1 Wasmannia auropunctata
ATTATTAATAAAATTTTAGGCATATAAAATTTACTTTGTAAAATTACTAATTACTAATAACCAGAATTAAAAATAAAAACTAGTAATACGTTAATTTTTTTTAATTACAAATATTTACAATTAGATTCAACTGCATTGTTATAAATGTTAATTATGATCGAAACATGATTTCAACCAAAGCACTTATGTATGTATAACCCTTAATAAAGTTTAACGATAATCATTATACATGTAATTTTCATTGTTTTTCGTTAACATTTAACAAACAAAAAAAATTAAAAATTTAACTCTGGAAACTCTTATGTGTGATATGATTGCCATCAATATTTTTCTGTTGGTTATTTCCTCATACCCTTTGCAAGGCTTCGCCATTGAGTTTAGTCCATAAAGCCAGCCAGAATTTTTTAGTTGCGGTTTTTC
>NW_012074612.1:0-382 GCF_000956235.1 Wasmannia auropunctata
ATTTCAACAATGCAAATAAAGATTTTATATTCATTTTATTTCAATCTACCAAATTTTCCTTAAATCTAGCGTTATTATAATGATAATATTCGGTTCTATGAAGAAAAATATATAAGAAAATGTAGAAATAAAACAATTCCTCGAATAATATCAAAAATGCCTAAAAGTTGTATTCTCCTTTGGTTTAACTTTGAAGTATAAATTAGCACGCAAGATGGTTAAAAATATGTTTAAAAACGTGATTTCAAGGGGTAGGTTATTAAGAGTTAACGACAGAGGGATACAAAGCCGATGTTTAATATAAAACACAAATTTAATTTCCGTACAAACGAAACTTTCCCGCATAGTAATTGAATATTCTTCTTCTGCGTAGTAGACATAC
>NW_012074613.1:0-645 GCF_000956235.1 Wasmannia auropunctata
ACACACACACACACACACACACACACACACACACACACACACACACACACACACACACACACACACACACACACACACACACACACACACACACACACACACACACACACACACACACACACACACACACACACACACACACACACACACACACACACACACACACACACACACACACGTATATATATTTATATTATAAACTTATAAAAAAACTTATAATGCTAATATAATATTAATATATAAAAAACTATATATTTTATTATCGCTGTCTTTTTTTTCTGCATATTTGAGACGATCACCTGCATGCTGTAACCAAAATTTAATAGTTTCTTGCACTTGGGCAATCGTTGTGCCCTGATTCACATAAAGTACGCATTCTATATACAGGGTGTCCCAGAACTGGCGTACCGCCAGAAACCAGCGTATTCTCCGTGAAATTCTAAGACAGAAAGTTCTTTACCAAAACGCGATCCGATGAATAGAATTTGAAAGATAAGCTATTGAAGTTCACAAATGGGCGCGCGTAGAATTCGCGCGGTCAGGATCGGCACGACCGAGACTGGCGCGACATACTTCAGACACTTGCTCGTGTCATAACCATGTTTTTTATTACTCTGCTTTGCATTTAATTTAATTAATTAGTCA
>NW_012074614.1:0-1782 GCF_000956235.1 Wasmannia auropunctata
ACGTGTGCTCTTCCGATCTTATCACTGTGTAAGTTTTAATTTAGTTTGCTATAAAGTATTATATAACTCAACGTTTTTAATTTAGTGACTCAGTAAACTGAATTATATTACAAGACATACATAGATTTGGATTTCATTTACAGCATTGACATTTTCACTTCAATTTGACATCAGTTTTCTGATTAAATTATTAAGAATGAGGGAGCGGATCGGAAATGGAATTTATATTGCAATGATATGAGAAAAATCTGTACTGAAGAGGACTCAATCCAAGAGTCGAAACGTCTACTATACTTCAATAAAGGGATCATTTGCGCTACAAGAACTGCGTCGGCTCTTAAAGGCATTTTATTTTACCATTTTTATTTGTACATCAGAGCCTAATATTCTTATTTTAATATTAAGTTTTAGTTTCAAGAGGTCAAGGTTTAGTAATCAAGAGGAATTTTCAAGCTTTAATTTGAGCTTAGGTTCATCTCGATACGATGATTTTTCATAAAGTTACCGCTATTGAAAGATATTAAAAATTTGAGCCAAAATTTAGGTGCCCGTTTTTTTTTGCAGGTGAGTATATTTATTTTATTTCCGGTCTAGTTTTTTGGTGGAAAGTGATCCAAAGAGAGTCAAGATGCTTAGATTAATTTTCTCTATGCTGTAGCTATTGTGCACTTTGTGAGGGTCCCTTGTTAGATAAAATGTTTTTTGATTAAGTAAATCTTGAGTTATGAAGCTTGAAAGTTATACAGTACCACCACAGTATAACCAGAAGGTACACTCAGCGAAAAACTGAGTCATCGCGCAGGTATCGCCGCGCAACTTTTGGGTTGGATCCAATGAAATGCAAGATGATAGGAACGTACATACATATGTGCAGACAATTTATAAGCAATTATATCAGAAATTTTCTTTAGTGATCACTCCTACAAATAATTGTTACTAAAACGTTTTATTCGATTCACATAATGAATTTATTGATTTACTGTATCGAAACCATATTATTACTTATCTGTTTTATCATTTGTGAAGCACTTTTCTTTATTCGGTCTTGGATTTAACATGGTGGATGCTCACATAATCCGGAAAAGAAGATCAAAGGTGTCAACACGAAGTGTACCTACTGATTATATTGTGGTACCACTGGCATGAAGCAACGCGGTAGCAGCGCGACGCTAAGTATATAAAAGTCAGTTGATGACCTATGAGTATACGGCACTAGCACTGTCGAGACGCTACCGCTAGCTTTATCTCGAAATTTCGCCTCGTCAGATTTCCGATTTCAATATCTCGAAAACGAAAGTTCTAATGAAAAATTTAATGACACTTTTATATACATATATATAATGTCGAGCTTTCGATTGAGGTTAGTCCAAATAAAATCGGTGCAGTCAATTCTGGGATCTCAACATCGAGTCTACGAAAATACCACTTTGGCGATTCCAGTTTTCGTCATATATTCTTAGGCTGCGTTCCTCTTGGCGCTTACAGCGCTTATAATCATTTGTCTTTGTTTAATATTTGATAAACAACAAGGATGAAATGATTTTGTGAGCGCTGTAACCAGCTGTAAGCGCCAAACGGAACGCAGCCTTATTCTTGTCCAGATTGTCCGCCAAGGCGCATTCACAACGCCCAAAGCGAGCGACCGTCAAGATGCGTTCTTATATGAGGTTACGCGCGCATTTCGAAAACATAACGTGTCCTTATATTTGTCATTGAATATATGTATATATATATATATATATATATATATATATACATATATATATATATATATTTGTTGTT
>NW_012074615.1:0-330 GCF_000956235.1 Wasmannia auropunctata
CTTTCGCTAGCAGTTAAATATCTTTTCAAGGCTGCTTCCAAATTCTTTCGCAGCGTGAAAGAAACGAATTTTCATTTAAGAAAAACGATAGAATTAGATAAAAAGAAGAAGTATCGAAGTAATTAAATCTTATTTTTTTTATTTAAATATCGTATTTCCGATAATATTCTTATCTTCTCAAGATTTTCAAGATTAGATTTATTTGTCGATAAAGAATTTATTTCTTGATTTTAATTTTAGATTTTCTTGTATTTTTAAAATAATATATCATTCCGTGTTTCTCGATTGCATTATATAAGAATATTTTTCTCTCTGATAACGTCAATTCAC
>NW_012074616.1:0-505 GCF_000956235.1 Wasmannia auropunctata
CTCTCTTTATTTTAACTAACGACCTCACATCCGCCTCACATCTTTTTCCGCCCCGAGAATCGGTCCGATCCCAAGTCATAGGGATTAAATTCCCTGACTAAAACAGGATCGACGATCGCGTTGGTTCAATAAAACGAAGTAATAGTGTCCTTCTAAGGACATTGACTCGTTTTTTAACCTTTGCAAAAGCATCTTCAACTCGCATCGTCCGCCTCTGCGCGTACCTGCGAGACAGCTTATCTAGTTGCGTTCCTCCTTATCTTCTCTACTTCCTTTTCCATCTCGTTCTCACACGGGACTCATTCTCTCATTTCGTAACCAAATTAAATATCCTGGGGTTTGGACGTAACAATTGATTTTTCGATAATTCCATCGAACTATTTTTAAATATTAAACAGATGACAAAGGCAATTAAGAGTCCCACGCAGTTCTTGGTGCGTATATATTCTTGGTTTATTCTAATATTCTTTACATTAAATCCTTCGCGAACGTTTCGGCTTCTATC
>NW_012074617.1:0-500 GCF_000956235.1 Wasmannia auropunctata
CGCGCGAGCGCGGATCAAAAACCAAAATGTGTGAAATCGTAGGCGATTTCGGGAGGGAAGGTGTCAGCCCTCTTGCTTCTGTCCCTCCGGCGATCGACGAGGAGTCGCAACGCGAAAGTTGGGCGCCAGACGTGCTCGATAGCAACGTCATTCGCGAAACCAGTACGATAAAGCGAAAAATACACTTGCATGCGACGATACCCGAAATCCCAAAAACGAATGCCACTCCCGAGGTCGATCGCGTGAGTAGAGATGCACACGAGACGAGATAAATCTCGATCTCGTCTCGATCTCGTCTCGAAATCGAGACGAGATTCGAGATCGGGATTACTTATAATATTCGAGATCAATATCGAGATTCACCACATCAAGATCAAGATTATTGAAAATTCTCGTCAAGACCTCATTGAGATCTCGACAAAATATTTTATTATTTCACCGATCTGACGACACTATACGCTGTAGCTGCTGCACACATAAACCACGCAACGCCACAGACA
>NW_012074618.1:0-1134 GCF_000956235.1 Wasmannia auropunctata
GATGATTTTTCGCGGAGTTACCGTTAATCAAAGTTGACCAATTTTTGCTCAAAATTTTTCTATGCCATAATTTTTTTTAGCAGTGTATATATGGTTCACATATCTGGTTATTGCGAAGAATATCATATTACATACACAATGAATAAGATAGGCCAATGCACGGTTATACTAGGATCTTGGTACTACAATTATTTTATTATGTGATTTTACATGCGTATTCTAGTTTTAATTAAACTGCGTGCCGTTACTTCCGGATTCAACGGCACCCCTCATGATTGAAACAGGACCGTATTATCACGTATTAAATTGCTAATCAATTTAATAAGAACTTGATGCTCACTTGCATCTTTAGTTGAAGTATAACCGTGCATTGGCCTATCTTATTCATTGTGTGTGAAACACTTATACGGTTGTAATAGATATATATAATATCATTACATACCTAGGTGATCTAATGGTAGAACGCCTGTCTGGCAAACGTGGAGATCCGGATTCAATTCCTAGCTGAGAGCTGAGGTGATATTTTTCGCAATAAATTCTTTACAGATTCGGGGGAAAGGGGATATTATAGATGCGTTTTTAACATCAAAGAGATTAATTCGTTAATCGATTTAAATTGTTACAAGTCATTCTGATCTCATGTAATAAACTGTGTTTCAGGATCGACAAGCATACAGCGCGCAGTTTGCGTGTGATTGTGGATATTGTAAAAAAATATAAAAAAATGTTCTTGAAAGCTAAGTGCGTGGGCAAATAATGTTACCACTATTATTTATTAAGAAATAAAAATTGACATATGCCAGAGTATAGAAATTAATATAAATTATCTTATTTAATTATCAAAATGTCAAAAGAAAAATCGAATAGGAATTAAGAATTATGTATTTTGTAATTGTCACCATTTGCCCCATAGGGGCAATCACTACTTACCTATAGGATGGAGCAAATAATAACAAATGTAGGTTTCAGTTTTTACGAAAATCTAGTCCACATACATGACTAACTCCAATGAAAACTCCAATTAAATTTTTTGTACATTTGAAAGTGAAAAGTCCTTTAGTGAAAAATCATATCTTGTAAACTTGAAATTAATTGTAGGAGAGAGAGGAAAAAATCCGTCGCTATTTGCCCTCC
>NW_012074619.1:0-1149 GCF_000956235.1 Wasmannia auropunctata
TTAAAACGAATTTTTTATTACTTTTATTGTTTTCCTAAAAAAAATTCCCAAAGTTACCTATGATTTTTAGGCAGTCAAGGTGGTGTAACCCCTTAACTTTGAACGACATCGTTCTATCCGTTTCACGCATAATGCACATGATTTATTTTTTTAGCCTTAATTTTTAAACAAGGATATCACGATACATCATGCGCATCATGCGTGAAACGGAACGCAGCCATTGGCCGCGACACTGCGCACCCCAAGGTAGGGGGTGTAGCCATCGATCGCGTATTGAGCGCGATTAACGTTTTGCGTGCAAAATCCTATTTGTGCACGAACTACACGGGCTAAATAATAGCCGAATAATTCGGCAAAAAAGCATTTTAGAATCTTCGTGACGTTTTCGTATTTTTTAAATTCATTTTTGCATTAGTATCTTACTTGAAGAAATTGAACCGCCTCGTCGAAGAGTGGGACCTAGAAAAGAAAAGAAAAAGAAGCGAAAATCCCATTGGAAAAATCACCATTGGAACAATCACAGTAGTTATACATAGCGAGCAAAAAGAGGACGAGAATCCAGCCCAAACGAAAACGTGGAGCCCGCAGAAGGCCAAGAAAGCTACAAGAAGATCGTGCCGGTGAGTTGGCTCTTTTTTCATTATGAAATCACGAGTAACTCCTCACGGGGAGGCTGTGTTCTGTGATCGAAGTGGCCATTTGGTATTTGTATCGTGTATGCCTTTACGGTGACACGTATCAATTTGGATAATGCAGGCAATTGCATGACCTCAAGCGCGAAGGACTCCCGCGTATTGCAGTTGGCTGTCGGGAATTCAATCCGAAAGTACAAGTCAAGCCTCTTGAAGATCGCGACCGCGCGGGAGACCCGGGAGTACGTCGCGCGCATACACGAGTCGTATCGCGAGAAGTAATTGCGTTCACGCGCGTGTTAACGAGTAATTTTGTTTGTCGAATTGCGCTAATTAATGCTCAGCAGCGGTTGAGCACCCCGGGTGTCGTTTGCATCGAAATATCGTTCGTCATATGCGGTTCGAGTGTCGCCCAATTGTATATTTTATTTCCCTTTCTTTTGTCTCGACTCGCGAAAATGATCTCTTCCGCATCTCGCTTGGCTTGCGCTCCGCACGCGTGATTAACGTATACCAA
>NW_012074620.1:0-454 GCF_000956235.1 Wasmannia auropunctata
CGTATAATATTCAAATAAATCATGTCAAATCAACAATAAATTAAAAAAGTCATGTTTAAGATAACAGTGAGAATTTTTCAATTTTTAAAATAAAATATGCATAAGTTTAATTTTTTTGACTTATTTTATTTTACGATTTATACAAATTATATACTTTTTGGTCACTTTAATAATGAGTTACAATATTTAGTGTTGGAATTTTGGTTTATGGCAGTGGGGAGCACGCACCTCTGCAGTGAATACTCAGTTGAGTGGTTTGCAAAAAAACGCAAATATAATTCACAAAAGAAGATTTACATGTAACAGATATTAACAAAGCAGATTAATTTTCTCTAAAGAATCTCGGAGCGTATATCGTCTTTTTACTTCGACTATTTGGTAGGACGGCTCGAGCAGAAGTGTGCTCCACTTTTCCCCTTTTCTTTTACTGACTCATTGCTCCAAAATGGATAAA
>NW_012074621.1:0-525 GCF_000956235.1 Wasmannia auropunctata
GAAAGACCGCGGAATGTTAACTAACAATTGAGATCTTAAACGCCAACACAGTACAAAGCGAATCTTGATGCTTCCATATAATATTAGTGTGAATCTTACAATTTTTGGTTCATATAACACGACGTGGTCGTAAATCGTGTGCTTTTCCGCAGTTCCGAACCGAGTAAGTATGTATTATAATATCACAATTAAATTGTCGAAGGCAATCTAATAAATCGATGCTCAAAGCATCTATTTAAATCCTACTTGATGCTCACTTGCATCTAATAACTCTTCCCTCCCTCCCGACGTTAAATAAATGCTAACTTGCATCTATCCGAACCGTTCTAACGGAATCTGTAAAGAAATTTATTGCGAAAAAATATCATCTCATCTTCTCAGCCAGGAATCGAACCCGGATCTCCACGTTTGCCGAACGGGCGTTCTGCTTTTAGACCACCGAGGCATATGATAACATTCATCGCAATAAACAATTTAGCGCGTTTTCAAGCCGCGTAAATTTAATATATATATATATATATATAT
>NW_012074622.1:0-505 GCF_000956235.1 Wasmannia auropunctata
GTATAAGAGACAGATTTTATCGTTTATTGAAACTCAAAAAGTCACAATAGACTTATTATTAAAAAACGCACGTATCTTAAAAAAATTGCTGGTTGCCGCAACTCATTGCACTACATTCAATTTAGTTACAATTCTAGCTGCAAAAAACAAGTTACTTTCACGCAATCTATATATGTTTTTAAAAGTAATTGTTGTCAAGTTAAGAAGCAAATGCAATTCGTTACAAAAATCAAAGTAGAATATTGGGACATTGGAAAATTTAATTTATTTTACTACTTAATAAAATCTACTGTTTTATTAATAATAAAACAGAAAAACCAAACATCTTTTTTTTCAAAAATCTTTTAATTAGCACGTGTCATGAAGTTGTGAGATTTCGGCAGCATCTGTTACCAAAGTATCTTCGATACATCGGTCAGTGAAACTATTAAATGCTGCTAGAATCTCACAAGTTGACGACTGCACGCAGTATAAACAACAACTCTGTTAATAAATGTGTAGTTTT
>NW_012074623.1:0-621 GCF_000956235.1 Wasmannia auropunctata
AGAATAGCCTCAAAATATGAGCAATCCATTATATACCGTTTTTAATATCGTCAGTATATTTTCAGAATGTTGCGTATATATATGGGAGGTTCCGTATAAATTCAGAATATACAGACAATATTATGTGCTATCTGGGATAACTAAACTAATTTTATTGATAACTTTTTAATAAAGAACGGCCAACGGTAAAACTTCGTCAAAGTCATGACCTTGGCAACATAAATGTCAAGATTAAAGGAGTTTCTTCATTTTCGTTTTTATCTATAAATTAATTTAGAAATTTTAAAATCACTTGAATCTTAATACGTTAACATTTTTTCTCATTCGTTCGATGTAATGTAAAGTGTGCTATATATTTACAAATAACTGTGTTCATTCACCAGAAAAACAACTTTGCAATATACGATTCGTCTTGCTCTTTGTTCCTCCTTTGATGTAAATGTATAGAAACCAATCATATATATTTAAGAATTTTATAACAATTATAAAGCTGCTTTTTTTACTGAACGCAGCCGTTATATTAATAATTATATATTAATTGTGTAATTAATACCGAAACAGAAACCGAGTAAATAAAAGACTACAACGACTGTATCTGACAAGTTCAGTTATTTATAAAAG
>NW_012074624.1:0-381 GCF_000956235.1 Wasmannia auropunctata
GCTAGAAAGAAAAAAATAAACCGTGTATGAACTAGTGTAGCAGTTCAGCTATAAAGAACAGACCTAATATAATATGTAGTATTTTCAAACAGTATTACACAGTTATAGTATTTTCAAACAATATTACACAGTTATAGTATATATTTTGTAGTTTATATAAATATGAGTTTATATGAAATAAAGTTTATATGAATATGTTAAGTACACAAGATGAAATTTATAGAAAATAAATTTTACTTAAAAAAAACGTGTTTATGTGTTTATTATATTTCATTAACGAGACGCAAACGTTTTTGCACAGCTTCCGAAATTTCTTCTACATTTTCATTTTCTTCTTCTTCATGTAAAAAATCTTCCAAATAGTCCTCAGATCGGAAGAGC
>NW_012074625.1:0-310 GCF_000956235.1 Wasmannia auropunctata
ACGATAAACAACTGAAATAATTCCTACGGCAGACAATGCGTTTTTTTGCTTATGTATATTAGACTGGTTGCTAAGTAGGAAATTATGTATAGTCTATTGATCAGATTAACAGCTGGTCTATTATTCTATGATAAGGTCAAGTATTTTTTTGCATGTTTGCGTTAATTAATTATAAATGCGAATGAATGCTGTTTTACTAGGCATGATCAAAGTACTCTGCAGACAACACTTATGCCTAAGAAACATCAAAGTGTATGCGGGCTTTAGAAACAATTATTCATTTTATTTGTTAATAATTTTTTAATAAACA
>NW_012074626.1:0-531 GCF_000956235.1 Wasmannia auropunctata
TCTTCGTCTGTGGAAATTTTATGATACAGTGTCGCCCATATTTCTTTTTTCATTTTCTCGATAGAATTACAATTTCGACGTATGCTAAGGCCATAATATATAGTTAATTCATCGATTAATTTTCCTGTTAATTTCCCTTTTCCGCCGAGACCTTTTGTCGTTTTTTTCAAACCGCGAAGTCGTGTACCCATACGCTTCTGAACATGATCGATACATTCTTTTTTTGAAACGGTAATATCTGCGTAAGGCTGAGCATCTATAATGCCTTTGAAAGTCTTCGAATCTCCGTCGCCAATGTATTGACAATATTTTAGTCCATGCAAAGTTTCGGAGCGAGAAAACATTTCGACAATGGCATCTACCTCCATTTTTCCAGATGATCCCTCATGATTTATATTGCATTTCTCATTGTGCAATTGAGACCATTCCTCATATTCTACAGTATCCTTTTTAGTATTCCAAAATTCACAGGCTTTACAATATTTTGATTTTATAAGCACATCTAAGATTTTACCTGTGTGCCATCCGATT
>NW_012074627.1:0-453 GCF_000956235.1 Wasmannia auropunctata
CCAGTTCAGTTCTTGGCTGGTGGATATCTCGTCATAACCATCGAGACTTACATGACGATATTAAAAACCTCACTCTCATACTTGTCTGTCTTACGAGTGATGGTGGATGAATAGGATACATGTAACTTCTGATATTGAGAGAGAAATTAGCTCAAAAAGTTAGCACCGTAGATAATATTATTTTGTGAAATTATTTTAGTACACCATGACGTAGGATATATCTAGAATTAACTAGTCAAATTAAAATAAATAAAAATGATTATTTATTACATCTGCTGTACAAATTTAACACTTTCCCTTTGAAAAGTTTTGCAATGACATGTCCCTCGTAATTGCGAAAATATATATAATAACTACAGACAATTTGAAACTGTCGAGTAAACAAAATAGCAATGTGCTAGCAATTTGGCAATAAACTCGAGTAGAATATTGTGGCAAAATTGCCGTCACCTG
>NW_012074628.1:0-2030 GCF_000956235.1 Wasmannia auropunctata
ACGTGTGCTCTTCCGATCTCGTGTAAAATTATATTCACGTACAAGATATAATAATCGTGCTGAAAAAGAAGAAAGAAAAAATACAAAACGTAAAAAAATAAAAAAACTTTATAAACAAATAAAATATTGCAAAAGAAAAAAATAATTAAAATACTTGAAATTATTGTTTTTAATAATTAATAACATCATTTTGAGCCTATCATATTATAAAAATAAAAAATAAAAATGATAAAATACAAGTGTATTTTTTATTATAAATACGAAAAAAATTAATAGCTTTATAGAGAAAACCAAGAAAGTAACTAAAAACAAAAAAAAAACATTAAAAATATTAAAATTAATTAATTTTTTAAATTGTTATTGTTACGAAATCGTTTTCAAAATTGCAGATAACTTTATTGAAAATAACATAAGCAAAACAAGGTAAGAAAGAAACAAGGAAATAGCAAAATAACGTAAAACGCATAGAATTGAGAAATGAATAATAAAATATTTAAATTTTTCTGAAAATACTAATTGTTTTAGTCTTTAATTTTTTTTATTCTTTGTGCCTTAATAGCTTTATCATTGTAGGAAATATACTAATTGCTGCATGTATGATATTGTATTTATAATAACTTAATACATATATAGTCTAACGTTTTCCAATCATATTACAATTGTAAAGTCGATATGAAGGGGGGGGGAAAGAAGTCGTTTTCTATCAAAGAAAGAAACAGTTTGTTCTACTATCGTCATTCTGGTTCTCTCCAGTCCGTCCCGGCCGTTCTATTTTATTCGGTCTTTGCCACGGAGTGCAAGGGGCACCGAGGGATACTCGCTCTCAGTGCCCTTCCTGGCTACCGACCTCCTCTCACGCACGCTCACGGGCTCTCGGTGTTCCATCCTGAAAGCTCGTCGGAAAAACTCGGCTTAACTGGGGTTGACGGGAGAACTGCCGCACATCAACCCCAGCGAACAAACTGGCGACCGATAACCATATATAGACTTACTTACGTGTGGCCTTCACTCCTTCTCACGCTTCTCCTCAAAAAAATTTTGCCTCTGCGGAACACTTACTTCAGCCCACAGCTCGCCGTTCACTGAATCGGCGTGAAGAAATTTCGCCGCCGACTCGCCGCTCTACCCCGCGCGCTCCCGTCCCCGAAAAAGGAAAACAATCACTCTCACGCGTCGGGCGCGTGTCCCCATTTGTCCGATAATTCTCTCTTTATTGTATTTTCCATTTATTAACCGGAAGCTCTCTCACATAATTGTTAATACAAACGCAACAAATGCAACACCAAAAGGAAAAAGAAAGAAAACTGCAAAGCAGCGAGCATGTTACAAATACAAAGAAAAGAACAAAACGATAAAAGTCGCTCGCTTTACACTATGTAGCAAGTATTTCCAAGTAATGAGTAAAATAAGTATACATTTTTCAATATCGTAGAAGATCGTAATCACAATTGAAATAATTGCATAAATCACTGACTAACAGATCACATCACAGAACAAAAAACAAATAAAAGTTTAATGCGGTCATGCTACGAAATTGTAAAATCATACATTTACTTATTACTAATGATATAATGCAAAATACAAAGACCAAAAAGAATTTAAGAAAGTACATATATTTCATGTTGGTATAATAAATCGTATATATACTAGTGCTCGGAAAACCCGGGTACTCGGGTATCCGCCCGCCCGCCCGTCATTCGCTGCATACGGGTGAGAACCGATTCCTCGGGTACCCGTATCACACGGGTACTAATGCATATCATGCGGGTACTAATATAAAGTGAGTATTCGTATCATACGAACACTCACTTTATATTAGTACCTGCATTACACGAGTATTCGCATCAGACGGCGAATGAATCACATTAAATAATTTAACTTATCCAAATAAAAACATTTGAATAAAAATTATTCAAAATTTATAAAAATATTTAAAATAACCTTTACTACTATTAACTCTATTTCATTAAAACTTAAATTAAAATTTACCAAGTAAAATAAAGTCAATAGAAATTAAATTATTCTGCAAA
>NW_012074629.1:0-427 GCF_000956235.1 Wasmannia auropunctata
TGTATAAGAGACAGGTTTTGGAAAGCTCTCGAGATAAGCTACAATAATACGCAATAAAAAATGGGAAGTTCGATTTAAACAATTCAAGGTGACCTTAAGTTTTTTATTAAAAAACTTTTTTTTTCAATTTTTATTTATCGCATGTTGTAGCCTGCTTGAAGCAGAAAAAAATCCTCTGTATTTTTTTAAACTATCGAAAGTGTCTTAAAAATTGTGCGGACCATATAAATTTACATATTATGTACTATGTAAATTTATATGGAAATATTTATTATTTATTACAAATATGCAATTAATGCGACCCGCTCTTTAAAAGTGAATCAGTGAAATCATCACTAATTATCAGTGTATATTATTTTTCAGTGGCATACTTAAAACTGTGATAAATAGTGACTATTTCAATGTCGCTTCAGTGATAATACACTGA
>NW_012074630.1:0-685 GCF_000956235.1 Wasmannia auropunctata
GCTCTTCCGATCTGGAAAGCTCTCCAAATAAGCTACAAGAATACGCAATGAAAAATAGGGGGTTCCATTAAAAAAATTTAAAGTGACCTTGTCCTGACCTTGACGACGCCACTCAGGGTCAAACCAATATTCATATCATCTTATGTCCCCTTCAAAACCAAACAACTTTTGTCTGAAAAATTTTTCTCTCCCGGGCTTGATTTTCGAGATATTCGACTGGATGGATTACAATGATCCACCCTGTATATACACATACATGGTCTGTCCCAATAGTAATGAGACTATAATTTTGGCGTCCCAATCAGAATTGTCGAAGGGTGGATCCATTGGACGGGTGGGACCTTTGGTACGGGAAATCAGGTACAGTCTGACCCTTTTTAGTTGCCTCCGAGCCTTTCTAGCAGTCGATACCGTCAATAAAGTGCTTTGTAATTTTTCTTTCGTGTCTTGTCACGTATGAAAATTGAGCAGTCTCGAGCAGTGATTAAATTCTGCATGAAACTGAAAAAATCTGGTCTTCGAAACGTTGAGAACAGTTTATAGAAATGCTGCTTTGTCTTCAGAATTTGATCATAACGTTGCTCAAAATACAGCACAGTCTATGCTGAATTTTCGCCCGCGACAAGGCACAAAAATTACAACGCACTTTGCTGACAATATCGACTGCTAGAAAGACTCGGAGGCA
>NW_012074631.1:0-1044 GCF_000956235.1 Wasmannia auropunctata
AGACGTGTGCTCTTCCGATCTCTGTACACGCGAACCGATTGAAATTATTTATAGAAAATTAATGTAAATTAAATCGGAGATTATAATGTAACGCGCGCTGTAACAGTTGTATCAGGTTAATACTGTATTATTTGTAACATTGTACTTGACAAGAACGAACACGATAAAATTGTACGCATTAAATTATATACACACACACGCGCGCGCATCGCCTAACCGAATCGGACTCCTCAAGTCCACGAGACAAGCGTCTCGGGATTCTCGGTAGATTAAAACGAGAAAAGGAGAATCCGATTAGAAATAAATTTTAAAAGGACCTCTGGACGCCCAAGTCCATCCTAAAACGCACAAGTAGCGCGCGATGTTAATAAATAAGAATTTTTACATAAATTATAATATATAATATTGTACAGCGTATAAGAAAATTCAACCTCCTCATTTTCTTTTTTCAAAGGGGGAGGGATGTTGTAAGTCTCGCTGTGCGTTACTTACAATGTCACACTTAGTGATAAGCAGGTCACTGTTGCAATCTAATATTGCAACGGTGACCCATACTAATTGAGGACACCGACGCAGGACTTCGGCAACCTCAATACGAGTCCTTCCCACGTTACACCCCTGCCACGGTGTAACACAGTGTAGTATTCCTACACCTATGATACTGCCCTTTTACTGCTATTATCACTTTCCCCTCGCAAAAGGCTTCGTCCCTGTATTCTTAGGTCGATAGTTCACGGCACAAGTAACAATCCTTGGTAGCGAGGGGAGCGCCTTGGTAGCGGGGCCGATTCCGGCGGCCTGTCACATGTGGCCCTCTCGCGCGACACATTGGCAGGCGGGCCGCGGTAGTCGCGGGCCCCGTGATAACAGGCGCGAGATTAAAATTACGACTGGCTGGAAGGATATTTCGTCTTTGTTATCCCGGAGTGAGCTTTAGCTGGCAGCTCTCCTGCGTTCTGCTCCATCGATTTCCTTACAGGGCCGCTGGCTTACTCCGGTGACTAGTAAAATTATCAGCAGTAAAGGTGGCTCACACAGCGACCA
>NW_012074632.1:0-320 GCF_000956235.1 Wasmannia auropunctata
GCGCATCGCTTTAATACTAAACATGCTCCCCCTGTTGAAAGGATATGCTTTCAAAAAACGCAGTTACAGAATAGCATCATAAGCAGTGATTACAATGAGCAAAAAAATCCAAAAAAGTAAAAATAATTCGCTGAAGAAGAACATAGTTATGGGCTGAAAATAGAAGGACTTATATTGACTAAAACTAGCAAATGAGGATAATGCACATTTGACTCGAACTTCATAAAGATGCAACGCGGCGAACACTATGACGATGAAATTATGCAAACTTAAAATTAACGCAAAACTTAAAACTATGTTAAACCTATGATTAATTCGAG
>NW_012074633.1:0-363 GCF_000956235.1 Wasmannia auropunctata
TATCCGTTTTACATACAATGAGAAGTTAACAACAAAGTGAAATAAAATTTGAATAAACTTTCTTTGATATTAAGCAACATTTTATAGAAAATAGGTTTATTAAAAAAAATAGTAGTAATAAGATCTACGCTAGTGTTAATATTTAATTTTAAATAAATTATTTTATTGCAAGATTAAATTGAAAATATGAATTTTATTAAATAATAGATAGAATTTAAATCTGAACTGTAATACACAAATACTAATCTTATTAAAATATAGGAGTTAATCGTGTCAATCATTTAATTTTAAGTAAAGAATTTATTGTAATTAATTGTCTTACCTATTCAAGAGACAATATATTTAGCGAGAAAAAGTTTCAAA
>NW_012074634.1:0-393 GCF_000956235.1 Wasmannia auropunctata
AATAACTATTGGCCCAAATGGTGGACTAATAATTTGTGATGAAATAAGTAAGTATATTAATAATGTAGAAAAATTATAAGTATGCAGAAAGTTAAATTATTTATAAATTTTGTTATTTATTTTATTCTCATGTATATTTTTAAGGTAAATCGCTTTTGGAAGTACCAATATCACCTGAAGTTCTGTCATTTTTTGATCTTTTAACAAAAGAATCTCAACTTGATGATACAGAGAAAATACAAGTCAGAAGCTCATGTAAGTAATACCGTTCCAAAACTGACTTTTAAAAAAAAAGTAAAAAAGAGTGTCAAGTGTTAGCGTGCTCCTCAAACAAAATTTAATATGTATAATCTCCTTTTTCTGTCTCTTATACACATCTCTGAGCGGGCTGGC
>NW_012074635.1:0-612 GCF_000956235.1 Wasmannia auropunctata
GCATCCTTTGGACATTCTTTTTCGTGAACAAAATTAGGACACGAAATGGACACAACATGGGCGTCCATTTTTCGTGTCTCACTTACATCAAATTGGGCGTCGAAAGGATGCCCATTGCATGTCCGTTCCAAACCAGGATAATCGGGACATATAATGGGCGCCCAAAAGATATCCCTTGGGCATCCTTTTTTGTGGACATAACCGGGATATGAAATGGACACCAAATGGGCATCCATTTTTCGGACGGGACATCCATGTTTCGTGTGGGTGTAAATGCAATATCGTATAACTATTGCCATATAATATTGGCAGTACACTAGCATTTTTTCTGTAATCAATATTGACATTTGAATGGGAAATCTTGGCCAATGCATTTCCAATGTAAATGCAATATCGTATAATTATTGACACATAATATTGGCAGCACATCAGCATTTTTTCTGTAATCAATATTGACATTAGACTGGGAAATCTTGGCCAATGCACTTCCCATGTAAATGCAATGTCGTATAACTATTGCCATATAATATTGGCAGTACACTAGCATTTCTTCTGTAATCAATATTGACATTTGTATGGGAAACCTTGGCCAATGCATTTCCAATGTAAATG
>NW_012074636.1:0-469 GCF_000956235.1 Wasmannia auropunctata
GTTCTTCGATAAATCTCAATAAAGAGACTAGAAAGAGGGCTTGGAGGGCTCAGTAATGGTCGAAACACAGTTAATGGCTCAGTTATAAGTGGGTTCACATTCAACTTTACTAATGCCTATTTAAGTAACGAAGATCTTTCTCACGCTCGCGATAGTAAACTACGATTGTAAATTGCGATTGTGTACATCGTTCTGTAACATTTGCAGAAACTTTAATTTTATAAATTAAGAGTTTATTTAGAAATTTTTACATTTTTCTCTTAATATTCGATACGAGTTTAATGAAATATTACTATCGAATGTATCTGAGTATAAATTAGCGTATAAAATTGACAATGACGCATCTAAAGGCGTCTGACAGTATCATTAATTGGATTATCACGCGAAACGTAAAACAACGATAAAGGATAAAACCGCATTTGTTCTCGTATCGATCGTTTCCATTGTAAATAATATAATCGAAATAATT
>NW_012074637.1:0-303 GCF_000956235.1 Wasmannia auropunctata
GATAAGAACAAATAATGAGAACATCAATTTTTATATGAATTATGTTATTCTTTTTACGAAATATAATTCTTCTAATTATACAAAATAAAAGTATTAAAACTGAGTTATAAAAAATTTAATAAGTTACGAGATATTTTATATTTCACGAAACATGCCATAATAAATAAAGTATCCCGTAAATATATACTATTAATTTTTGGTAAGTCTTTATTTACTTTAATATACTTTAATAAACTTTAATATTTTTATATGTAGAATATCCATATTATGTAAAGAAATTATAAGTATAAAGATCGGAAGAGC
>NW_012074638.1:0-863 GCF_000956235.1 Wasmannia auropunctata
TAATACAAAGCCTTTTGAGCTACGATTAAAAGCGTAGAAAAAAAGATATCCACTGAACTGTAATTTGTGGTAATTCGTACGCATAACCAAAATACGGAATGATAAAAACAGTAAAAATTGCGTCTAGTAGTAAGTGTTGATTATACAAGAGATGGCGGTTCAATAAGTTAGATAAGGACAATGTACGTGTTTGACTGCGACAGAAGATATTGTAAGAAGTTCATTTAGAGGTACCATTGAAATTGAACAGACTGTTTTATCGACCTCGTGCAAATTTTTCGGACCTTCCGGCATCGCCTAATTAACTGAAAATTAAATACAACACAAAATATCCTTATTTTTATAATAAAATTAGAACAAAGATTATAATAAAACGTTTAATAAAACTTATCTAAAACAATTTTGAAGATATCCAAAGAAAAAAAAGAAATCTTTGTCTGATACAGCCCGGTGATTCATAATAAGTATAGTGTTCTTAAACGTACGTATTCCTAACCGTATTCTGAAACGATTTTTCCTTTAGCAAAAATTTGTGCAAAACTTAGTTTTCAAGTTATAAAGAAAAATAGTTAGCATATCACGGGACGAATACGGAAGATAGGCAGGGCCGGCACGACTCGTTGTTACACGCGGGTATTTACGTGAGGCGCTCGTTGTGCTGACGCACGCATGCACACATTCGAAATCTCTTTATGTTACTTGCTTAGTCTGCCTTTCTGTCTGTTATTGGTCTGTGACTCTTTTTATTATCAAATAGTAAATAATAAATTGCCTCTGTGAGCCGCCGCAGTTATTGATGAGTGAAATAATACAACAATGATACAATAAAATAAAAGATATATTTGTTGAATAATTTTACGTGT
>NW_012074639.1:0-357 GCF_000956235.1 Wasmannia auropunctata
GATGTGTATAAGAGACAGCCCATAGGCTGACAAATTGCGACTTTGGAAAATTTCCTGTTGATCTTCGGAGACTGCTGTGATGGGGAATTAGTAGTGGGAGTATAAACTTTCTTTAGCCCCTTATCCTTACGGCTTGTGCTTAGCGCTATTATATACAACCTGGGTGTACTACACCCAGAGCTCCGGCTGAGGGTTAAGAAGACAGTATATAAAATATTTATCTTTTTTTTAACGGTTGTGGTAAAAGATTTACGAGTATTATCGTCATATTATATCTTCCATCGCAACGTTAACCTGGATTTACTAAACAATGTTTGTAAAACTTACTTTTCGTATAATGTGCACTACAATAAATAG
>NW_012074640.1:0-312 GCF_000956235.1 Wasmannia auropunctata
CGTGTGCTCTTCCGATCTTTAGAGAAATTACAGCCTATGGTCATCTTTTCCGTATGGCCATAATTATCCTAAGTTACGCTACAATTACAACCAAATTAGAGCATATTTTAAAAAGATATAAATTATTTATAAAATATTAAATTTTGTTTTCATTCCGGCTTAGATTCTTCGACGACATGAGAAACATAAAAGATTCTAATCGTTGTATTTCTAATCAAGATACGTGAGAAATACTGCTTGGTCTCGACCTTGACAAGAAATTGCAACGGGCAATGTTACAGAGTGACGAGAAGCTTGTCAGGTCGAGTCAAG
>NW_012074641.1:0-313 GCF_000956235.1 Wasmannia auropunctata
AAGCCAGTGTAATTGGTCTGAAATCATTCCTTCTGGGTTTGGGTATTAGAACAACGTCACACTGATTCCATGATTCAGGGAAGGATCCATCTTCCATTATCTGATTGAAAATTAAAAGTAGCTTATTAATTGCCAGAGGAGGCAAAATTCTGAGGAAATCATTACTTATAAGATCTGGACCTGGGCTACTACCCTTCTTAAGATTGCTTATGATTTCGTTTAATTCAAAGGAAGAGAAGATGGGATTAAATGACGGGTTGACCTCTGAGAAGGATGGATTTTTAAACTGATTTTGGGTCCATGAGGGGACAAA
>NW_012074642.1:0-314 GCF_000956235.1 Wasmannia auropunctata
ACGTGTGCGCTTCCGATCTGTTTCAATCATAAAGCAACGAAATAAAATATGAGATTTTCAGAAAGTACCTTCATAATAATATTTTACAAATTTCATCTAAACGAACGCAATTATATTTTATTATAAAATTATGGCGATTGCAATGCACAACCCATGTTAAAATATTAAGAAAGAGTAAAAGCGAGAATAATCTATCTAGCCTGCGAAGACATGCATACACGTCCATTCGTGACAAGGACCTTTTAGCGGGGTGCTTTTAATTTAGTTCACAACCTGGCTTACCTGGGGGTGAAATCGACGAGCAAGCTCGTGGC
>NW_012074643.1:0-374 GCF_000956235.1 Wasmannia auropunctata
CTCTCTCTCTCTCTCCCTCTCTATCTTTCTTGATCAGAGAATAAAAATTAAAATATGAAATTATATAAGTAATTTATAAGTAAAGCTTACTAATCTTGCTTGACATGATTAGTTTATGACTAGCTGTTTAGAAAATAATTATAATTTTATCAATCTATTTACTAAAAAATATCTTATTGTCTGACCAATAACTAACCAGTTTTATAGAATTTTTTTTTTAATTGTTAAACTTTTCATAATGAATTTAAAAAGAGTTGACTTTTTTGTAATCAATTTTTCGCAGATATGTTTCTACTCACAATCAAATACAGTAAAATAATTTTAATTTGCAATTTAGGTAAAATGTCAACAATAAAGTGTATCACATTAGAGGA
>NW_012074644.1:0-322 GCF_000956235.1 Wasmannia auropunctata
CAGAGATGTGTATAAGAGACAGGAGCACGAAGAAATACAAAAACGAATAAAATTTCAGTCGGCGAAGACTTCGCGTATATTGGTCAGCTGAAAAATATAGATATCGAGTTACATGTAAGGGATACGAGTGATCAACGCCCACTGTACAGTGATCTCGAGTAATACGAAACGAGGGCGTAACTGAGTATTTCTTTATTCGTCGTGTCTTCTTCAATTATGTCTGTCTTCGTTGTTCTTTTTTTCTTCAAACCGTGATATAAATAATTACCTCGCATAATTCAATGAATAACGATTTGATCATCGAGACAGCAAATCAAGAGCA
>NW_012074645.1:0-376 GCF_000956235.1 Wasmannia auropunctata
AGAAGCTCGAATTTTCTCGGCTGCGCAACATTTTTCTCGCAGAAAAGTTAATTTAATTACCGCGTATTTTAACGAGATTGTAAAAGATATATGTTTAAAAGCAGAATAAATTCATTGTTTTGCGCTATACCGCGACAGTACAAAGAAACATAGGAAAATTCTTAACGCACGATTATATCGTAAGCAAGGCATTGTAAGCTGTAACGTGATTAAATACAAAGTTGACCTGCGTAAAGTAATTTTACGATTGAAATCATAAGAGTCGTGTAATCGCGGTAATTGTCTCGTGTAATATAAAGACGAGATGTATTTTATATTTATTAAAAGGCAAGTGGTCAGAGATATGCAAAATTTATCACTCTCCACACGTCTACAT
>NW_012074646.1:0-329 GCF_000956235.1 Wasmannia auropunctata
GCAACGAGAAGGCTGTGGCGGAGAGAGGGGAGCTGGAAGACGTCTCGAGTGATAAGGCGATAAAGAGAGAAGGTATAAAACGAGACAAGGGGGCTGGTGTGCGGGCGACAACATCTCCCGGTCGCCATAAAGAGGGGGGCGACCGCGCCGTCGCCATTGAATTTCCGGAAGGCGTAGGAATATTCATCTACCGCAGAAAAACGAATCTGTGTCACGCCGCGGAAGGAGATCGAGCTGGTTGCTGAACCAGCGAAAGAATGAAAGAAATGAGTTGCATTTTTTAAAATTTATTTTTGTAAGTATCGCTCGTATGCCGTCTTCTGCTTGAA
>NW_012074647.1:0-331 GCF_000956235.1 Wasmannia auropunctata
GTATCCCCTCCGAAGATTATATTTCCTCATACGTAACAATTAGTCAATCGTGTCAACGCCGTGCTCGTGATTACGATGCGACGAGTTTCGTTACAGCTCGTCAACAGTAGTACGAACTAGCACAAGCGCTCCATATCGGTTTCTCGTCAAACTCAAGCACGCACCAAGACGGACATTGTTCGCGAATGGTGGCCGGGTAGATGCACGCAGGCTTTAGAAATCTATTTGTGTCCTCACAAAGTGTTCATTGGTTTTCTTTATATCGTCGAGAAAATGGCCGTTTCAGAAAGCCATTGTCCCGTTCACCATCGTATGCCGTCTTCTGCTCGAA
>NW_012074648.1:0-866 GCF_000956235.1 Wasmannia auropunctata
ATTTAGTTACGTCCTCCCTTACCCCCTCCATTTCCAATTCCATCTCGTTCACGCACGAGACTCACTCTCTCTATCTACAAGCCCAAACAAATATCCTGGGGTCTGGACGTAACATCACTTTATCAGTTATTTGTATATTATTAGCTTTATAAAAGCTAATAATATACAAATAACTGATAAAGTGAAAAAATATAGATAAAATGAATTATTATTTTATAAAGCTTTCAAAAAATGTAATATTTTAATGGCTAAACACACAAGACGATGCAGTCTATTGAAATGTTTTCCAGTTATGAAACCATTAACGGAACCGCTGGCTAACAGTTCGGTGTCGACCGAATAATATTTGTTACACCACTATTATCAATAAATTTACCTATTGCTTTAAAAAAAGGCCATCATTATATGAAATGGTCCAATTTGTATGAATAAATTGTCAAATCTCGGTTATTCAGTACACTACATTTGAAGCGCTGTTTTCGCAATAGCCAAATCATATGTAACTTGCATGTATTCGCAGCACTCTTGAGTGACCTTTTGGCTTTGGACCATAGTTTCAATGACAACGTTCGTATTTATTGGCGAAAGATTGATGATAGTCAAGTACAAAATTTTTTGCTGATCAGACTTATCATCGTATATTAAACTAACGGGTTGGGCAGAAAAACCTGACACATTTTAAAAAATCGTAATTCCCCTCCAAGTGAAAAGAGGGCGCTGTAACTCTGGGAGCGAAAAATAGATGGTTGAAGGTTTATGTTTACATATCAGTACAGTTCCAGTATGGAGAAGTGGCCGCCGCAACAACGCGCGTTCGTTTGCGAGCGTTTTTTCATAACTCAGTTCTACGTTCAAGCAATTCGCGA
>NW_012074649.1:0-1210 GCF_000956235.1 Wasmannia auropunctata
TTTTAATTATAATTATAAAGTACACTTAAAGCCATTCAACTTTTATTCGGAACATTTTTTTCTATCTCCTAGTTTCGACGATATTTGCATTGAAATAAAAAACCGATTTTTTTCTAAGGGGTGTTTCACCCCTTAAAAGCGCGAAGCGGCACGAATTTGTGGTAGCTGAATTTTTGGTTTTGTCTAGAGAATAACATATCAAAAGCTTATTGAAATCGGAGGCAGACACTTGGGTCCCTTTCCTTGTAAGACTCATCGGATCAAACGCTTGGACATTATACCTTTATTTTGCCTCTAATTTCACCAAAAAATTGGGATCAGGATCCGTGATACACTGACTGGCCTTCCCCTTGTCAGTTGCATTTAAAAAATATGTAATGCAATATGCGACTATAGTATATACATTTTTTTAAATAAATGTTTTTATTACACTAACTAATTTATCTTATTATTCTATATCTAAAAGTATTACGGTGTAATTATCAAGAAATCAATAGTTTACAAAATATTTTATATTTTATATCGAAATATGGCATGACAAAGTATAAAATATCTCGTAAATTATTGATTTTTCGTGAATTCAGCTACGTAACATTTTTAGATGCAGAATAATTAACGATGTTTGTGTTATATCTCAAAACATTACGAAAAATATAAAAAATTTACAGATTGCAATTCTGTTACTGCATCTGAGCACAATTATTGTTTTAAAAAATATTTAATTTTTTATTTACTCTTGATTCTTGTACAAAAGTGCGTTTTGTAGTACTTATTTGCAAATTTGATAAGGAAGTAGCATTAAGAAATAAATAAAATTTTGTGTATGCACTAATGTAACTGTAATGAATATTAGTGCAAAAGTTCATTTGGATCCACTTGTTTACAAGTTATTTACCTAAAACTGCAGCAAAATATGGACATTACGCTGCATAAGCCATTTTCGTTTATATGACTTGGCAACAGCGCAACGACGCAGTATACATATTGAAATTGTTTAGGGTCCGAATCAATATCGAAGTTTTAGGTTTAGTTAAAAAAATAAAAAATATGTACAATAATAATTAAAAAACAAAAAATATATAACAAGTATTAGGTGCGCAATTAAGTTCTCGCTGTTTGTCAATAGATGGTTCCAGCAATAAGTGCTGGTCAATTTTTACATATTCAAAACGTCATGAACCAAGCTCAGACATATGGTAAACAAACCGTT
>NW_012074649.1:12863-13656 GCF_000956235.1 Wasmannia auropunctata
TAAATTGTTATAAGAATATCTTTTAGTAAAAGAATATAGTCGACGAAAAGATGACTAAAAGGCAACAGATGTCGCCCAACTATAGTTTTTATCTTTTATCCATATGATGACTTAAAGATGACTTCTGTGGATATCAATTTTTCTGAGAATTTTTTCAACATATCCACATACATAGGTACACTGAGAAAAAAGATTTTAACAAAAAAAATTTTTTTTTATTTTAAGATTACATATTATTATTTTTAGAGTTTAATTTGTGTTTAACTATTTCGCATTATTTCTATTTCATTAATTACAATTTATACGCAGGTTTACAATTTTTGAAAACACATCGAGATTCAAACCTGAGATCCCTAGAATATCAAACTTATACACTAACGTTGAGCTAATGATATTTCGATACGAAGGATTTATTCTTTCCAGTATATATTATGTTATATATTATATATTTTAATTATTTAGTATATGTTATTGTTATGCTATGAATTCGGATATTTAATTTGCAATATATAACATTTTATAGATTATTATGTCTTTAAATAATTTCTTATCTAAAGATATATATTTTTTTATTTTTTGAAATTAAAAGAATAATTAATAAATTTAAATTTATTTGATTTTCAAAAAATAAAAAATATATATCTTTAGATAAGAAATTATTTAAAGACATAATAATCTATAAAATGTTATATATTGCAAATTAAATATCCGAATTCATAGCATAACAATAACATATACTAAATAATTAAAATATATAATATATAACATAATATATAGATCGGAAGAGCACACG
>NW_012074650.1:0-412 GCF_000956235.1 Wasmannia auropunctata
CAACAATATGACGGACACAAAATGGCCGATTACAACGCGCTAAAAGACACCAAGAGATGGATATATAAAAGCGTGATATTTTTTTGTTTTTTCTCAGTGCCAAAATTCTTTATTTTTTATTAATGAGGGATGGGATTGAGGAATGTAAACGCGTATAGTTCCATTAGGTCAACAATCACAGTATCCAGCTTTTTTTATGTTACGTGAGGAAACCCATCATGGATCCCCCCGCTTCTCGAGGACGATGCGGGGGATATGTCGGACTCCTATCGACTAAAACCTCACAGGTGTCCGGCCACTGCGCGCTCTTGGGCTGCCCGGGGAACGCTCATCGCATGACTTCCTGGGCAGCCCCTGCGCCTGCCGAGGCTCTTCCTTTGAGGGTTGGGGCCTTGATTCTTGTCCCCACCCC
>NW_012074651.1:0-1348 GCF_000956235.1 Wasmannia auropunctata
CGTGTGCTCTTCCGATCTAAAATTATCTACTTCACGTTACATCCATTCCAATGTCTCTATCGACTGGACTATAGGATACTAGAAAGCGAAATGATATTGTAAATTAATTGTTATACGTCACTGAAGATGGCTAAAAAATAGCCGAACGTTTAACTTGGAATAAAGTAAAATTCTTGGAAATAAATTAGTGCGTACCAACAACCACGCTGATTCCCATCTGCCTTACTTATACCTACTTAGTTTCTAGAAAATGATTGTCCTCTCAAGTTTATCATGGATGCAATTAACATCAGATTAAAAATGCTTTTGAATAACGCTGATAAAAAACAGGTTAACAATCTAATAACAATGAATAATAACAATATAATGACAGAAAATAATAAAATTAAATAATTCACAGTTCCTTTCGTTCTCTGATCTGATGATGAAAAAGATCTCTGATAAATTTAACAACATCTCGAGGAAATTTGAGGTAAAACTAGCCTTTTATAGCATTAATAAACTTGAAAGGATCATCAAAGGGCACAAAGAAAAAATCCCAGTGGAAAAGAAACGGAATACAGTTAGAAAATCAATTGTAATGACTGCAGTGCATCCTATGTGGGCCAAACGAAAAGGCAATTAAAAACGAGAATTGCAGAACATAAAAATCACATCAATCATAACACTGACACACAGTCAGTAATCACGGACCATAGGTTGCAATGCGGTCACGATTTCAACTGGGATAACAAATTCTTGATACAGAAAGAAGTTTGAATAAACAACTAATAGCAGAAATGCTACATATTTAATTGCAAAGAGCAGGACTAAATTTGCAAACAGATACCGAATACCTGCATCACTCGTATACCGCAATTCTGGAAAAATTCCAAAATCAATCATAGTAACGATAATTGATGTCATAAATACGATTTAATGCTTTCGGAAATTGAGTTCTGCGCCGTCTCCACTGTGTATGCCACATTTATTGTTTTTACCCCGAAATGTTTTTTGTCTTTGCAGTTTCGACAACGTGTAAATCAGCTCAGAATATCAGTACGTGTCTGACAGCCAAAGAACAAATACTAAATGCGATATAAGTATAAGAATTGTTAAAATTTTATCCATTGGGACAATATGATATTGACTTGCTACACACGGGTGAGTACACAATTTTCTACCTCCTAAATCTAACAGCTTTTTCAAAAGATAAAAATTTCACAATTTAGATTACGATACTTTCTCTCGGGAAATTGGAGATAGAATCATCCCTGTGGAACATTGACGTTAACTGTAACTAATTAATTTGCGCTGAAAATGGCTTGATAGAAGCCGAAACGTTCGCGAAGGATCGGAAGAGCACACG
>NW_012074652.1:0-347 GCF_000956235.1 Wasmannia auropunctata
AGACTGTGAAATAATTGCTGTACATGCAACTGTATGTAAAGGTGTGTCGCAAATACATACGGTTCGCTGCGAAATTTATAGGCCACTCAATGCGATTGCCACTCGCGCAAAATAAGTTCTTGAATGATATCAAACTCAAGGACCAATTAAACCTCTTTGCGAATGTATACCTGTTCAATTATTTCGAGGTAGCTTATATTCAGGAACATGGAGTTTTTAGCATCCAGTGTTAACTAAATCTGGCAATACACATCAATGTACAGTTGTGGACAGATTGGTTGCGACACTTTTTTTTTATAGGTTTCAAAACGCACTAGATCGGAAGAGCACACGTCTGAACTCCAGTC
>NW_012074653.1:0-776 GCF_000956235.1 Wasmannia auropunctata
CGAAATTTTTATGTATTTTTTATGTAAATAAGTATTAATACAAATTAAAAGTACAATTTACGATTTGAGCTTCTGAATAAAACATTAATTATATTTAACAATTTTAGATATAATTTTCTCAAGTCTACAAGTTGGTCTAAAATGGAAATAAACCAAATTATTCTTATAAACTCATTAATTTTACAAATATTTTTTCATTTTTATTACCTGACGACAGAAATTCCAATTATATTTTAGATCATCTTGTGAACACATTATGACAAAATTTTTAACAACCGTTTTTTTGACAACAAAGCGAATTGTTTTTGATGAATTTAAAATTGTTTCTTTTTTAGTTTATTTTTCTCAGTACGCATTTACTATTTAGCCATTTTTCGATATTATGCTTAATTTGTATGCCAATAAACTGCATTGAAGTAAAACCAAATTCGTAATTATATTTTAATTTATAGATAAAAAATATGAAGGAAATTATATTTCATTTTTCCTTTATTATTTATTTTCCTACCAGTTTCTTTATCATCGTGATTGATACATCACATGTATAAATCAACCATATGAAGCTACTTTTTTTTATTGAATCTTATAAAAAATGTATAGGTAAGGTGCATTCTATGAAATCAATCAAATAGAAAAAAAAATAAAATTATACTTCGTTATTTATTTTTCTACTAGTTTCTTCATTATCGTGATTTAATTATACATGTATATAAATTATATATTAAAGCAACACTATAAACACCTCGTTTTTTTATTGGATCTAGTTATATACTATA
>NW_012074653.1:796-3965 GCF_000956235.1 Wasmannia auropunctata
CAAAAATGAGACGCGGCTTCGTGGAAAATGAAATGAAAGGAATACTCTCACGCAAAAATGAGCCATATTCATATTAGCGTTAAGCACTTTGACGTACGTAAACTATAAAGGTGGCTTTTCTTTGTGTGAATATCCCTTCCATTTCCTTTTCGATGGGGCTGGATAACACGTGATCGCGTGAGTCACTTTTTTTTCGTAGAAACCATGAGAAGGCACGAGTCTTATTTTTCTCATTTCTGGCATCGCATTGTCGGCCATTGTCGTTACAGACGGTATTATTGTTACATATATCGCTATTTTGCAAATAACGGTAAGCAAAGGACATATGCCTGCCATTGGTGTCCATACGAAATCTGTACACGCATTATTCTAATATTATTATCTGGACAGAGTGTGGAATATCAGCGAAGCTCTTTAAAAGAACTTGAAATCTATCTCAATCAAGATATTTAACAGAAAATGAATACTATAATGGAAGGAAAAGAGGTAAGGTTCTTAATATTTCTTCTCAATTTTATGAATACGTATTGTACGTTATTAAAACGCTAGAAAGCACATAAGACTTTGTATAAACGAATCAATGTATTTGTGACATTTCCTAAAATGACAATTCAATATATTTTGAAGCATACATAACGAAGAAAATTCATACATATATCCTGCAGATATATCAAATCTAATTTTTACTAGTGCATGTTATTTGAATGCAATTAAAAATTATTACTGCGAAAAGTCTACTGCAGACTTATCTACTATTTGTCAGAATTCAAGATATATAACTTTGTTTAATATATCGTATAATATCAAAGTGTTGAAGAATTTCACTTAATATAAAATATGTATTAGATACATCAAAATGTACGATGTATAAAATTATAAATAAATTCAATATATTTTACTAAAAAAGATGTAGAGATTTTTAAGACACTCCGATCTTTATTATTTTCATTATTTGTAAGTAAATTGCTTATTTTCAGAATTCTGACGAAAAGCAAGTTAAGAATGTCTTTACTGAGGAGTCTTCAGAAAAACAGCAGGCTTTATCATCTTTACCATCATATGTGAAGAGTTATTCTACCACACAAATTGAATCGACTACATTCGAGTATTCATGGAAAATCGATCAATTTAAGCTTGTTTGTAAAATTCTAGATACATTAGATTCTGCACAATTTCCAGAAAATCGTAAATACAAGATTCAAATGAACATTATACGTAAATCTAAATCTCCAGGTGAGATCAAATTTGTAATGCCGACTTTACCAAAGATACCGGTTCATGTACTGTGATGAAGCCGCCTGAATCTCTAAGAGCGATCAAATTTTACATACGTACTAATACACCATTTACTGGTTCATGTACTGTAATTAATCCGCCTAAATCTGTACTATCAAAATCAGTTTCGGGTTATATAAAGGATATGACATTATTAATGGAAATTTCGGACCTTGACCACATTTACACCGATACGTTTATAATACGCTGCAAGTTTGAAATTCTTCATATAGTAATAAGTAACACTATACATATGAATTTACCATCCTCAACAGTATATCCAAAAGACGAAACATCTGAAGACTCAACATTTAATCAGTTTGAACCTAAAAATGTGAACTCGATAAAATTTATAATAGATAAAGAACAATATGTTATATCGAAAAAATTATTGTATGCTACCAACAGTAGCTATTTTAAGAACATGTGCCTTACACATAACAAAGACGAAAAAGAATTAACAAATGAATTAAAGAGAAATAATGAGGTACAAGCTTTTAAATACCTTTTGTTATTTATTTTAACTGGTTCAATAGAAGAAATACAAGATAATTATTGCATGCTTGAACAATTGTTAATAATAGCCAATAAGTATGATGTATCAGCTTTAAAATTAACGTGTAAACATTATTTGTTACGCCATATTACGATTGAAAATGCCATGAAACTTGTACAACTTGCGTTTTCATCTAATGCAAAATATTTAGAATCACACTCAGCAACTTTTTTTAAGCTTTATAAAAACGATATCATAAATACTAAAGAATTTCGAGATCTATTGCCAGAAGATTCAGATAAGATAATGGAGTTGATTGAGAACAGTAGAAGATGTGAAACTAGCACTCCGAATTTTCTTTTTACATCGATCTGTGAGAAATATTAATTTTACATCGGCTAATATTTGGTTCGCATAATATTGCAGTAGATAAATTAACAAAACTGATAAAAAAATATTTTTTTAAATCAACAAAACATGTTTTTTCTTTTTATAAATATATTACAATTTTGAATTTTTTATGCAAATAAGTATTAATACAACTTAAAAGTACAATTTATGATTTGACCCACATAGCAAAAGTGTCCAAAATATATTGTAGGAATATCTTAAAGATATATTTAGGATATGTGATATCTTTAGGATATCGCTATGATGTATTTCGAATATTTTTGCTGTTTGGGGAGCTTCTATGAATAAAACCTATTAATTATGTTTAACATTTTAGACATAATTTTCTGAAGTCTACAAGTTGATCTAAATTTAAACAAATACATTATATCTTCACAAACTCACATTAATTATATGTTTTATACATTTTTATCAGTATTATATCTAACGAAAAAATTCTATTTGTTCTTTAAATCAACTTGTGAACACATTATAATGTCAGGATTTTTAACAATTGCTTTTGTACGAGAGAACAAATTATTTTTCGTTGAATTTAAAATTGTTTTTTTGTTTTTCTTAATGTTACGAATTTAGCCCTTTTTCGATGTTATGCTTAATTTGTATGTCAATAAAATGCATTGAAATAAAACCGAATTGATAGTTATATTTTAATTTAAATAGAAAAAAAATAAAATTATACTTCGTTATTTATTTTTCTACTAGTTTCTTTATTGTGATTTAATTATACATGTATAAATCATACATGTATATAAATTATAATATATTAAAGCAACACGGCATGACACGTGATCGCGTGAGCTGCATTCTTTTTCGTAGAGATCGTGAGGGGTGTTACGTGCCGCGACGCAACGACGCTGCACGTTATCGATAGGTCCTCTTCAGTTCCTAAGCTGACCTTATGTTTAGGTCCGTAACCTAATAAGCCTAACCATAATAAACATAAATGCTTATACCTTTTGTATCTACTGTTTACTTTATATAAACGCT